>NW_028252681.1:0-214977 GCF_964263255.1 Lissotriton vulgaris | reverse complement strand
ATGCTGAGGGGAGGTCACATCGAAACAATGTTCGGGTGGTTGGATTACAGGATTCAAGCAAGCCGGGCTGACGACGGATGAAATGCCAGAAACCGGTCCCCGGTAGCTTGTCTCCTTTCTGGTGAAGAATTGGCTTGGTAGTTTAGTCTGCCCTGTTCCCATGATGCACTGGGCCAGGGACAGACTGATTTGCATATAGCCAGGTTCTGAGCTGGGATGGTGCAGTGAGCTAAATAACGGTGATGGATCAAGCCCTGATCTTTGGACTGGGTAAGAGCGGTCTGCTTAATTCATACACTCTGTTCATCACCACCCCCTTTTCTGAATCGTTTTTGGCCACTATAGGTGTGGCAGGGTATACTCAGACATGAGTCCCTTGCTCACTGCACCATCAGGATTCAAGCAAGCCGGGCCGACGACTGCTGAAATGCCAGAAACCGGTCCCCGGTAGCTTGTCTCCTTTCTGGTGAAGAATTGGCTTGGTAGTTTAGTCTGCCCTGTTCCCATGATGCACTGGGCCAGGGACCGACTGATTTGCATATAGCCAGGTTCTGAGCTGGGATGGTGCAGTGAGCTAAATAACGGTGATGGATCAAGCCCTGATCTTTGGACTGGGTAAGAGTGGTCTGCTTAATTCAGATGCTCTGTTCATCACCACCCCCTTTTCAGAATCGTTTTTGGCCACTATAGGTGTGGCAGGGTATACTCAGACATGAGTCCCTTGCTCACTGCACCATCAGGATTCAAGCAAGCCGGGCCGACGACAGCTGAAATGCCAGAAACTGGTCCCCGGTAGCTTGTCTCCTTTCTGGTGAAGAATTGGCTTGGTAGTTTAGTCTGCCCTGTTCCCATGATGCACTGGGCCAGGGACAGACTGATTTGCATATAGCCAGGTTCTGAGCTGGGATGGTGCAGTGAGCTAAATAACGGTGATGGATCAAGCCCTGATCTTTGGACTGGCTAAGAGTGGTCTGCTTAATTCAGACACTCTGTTCATCACCACCCCCTTTTCTAAATCGGATTACAGGAGGGGGCAGAAGGACGTGCCCGGAGGTCTTCATCAAAACCTGGATGAGAGAATTGCTGCCTCCAGAGTCACTTTCCCCAAAATTTGCCGGCTCGCCCCCGTCTGTTCCTGTTCTGCGTAATGAACTTCAGGGACAGGGATGTCATACTGCGGGAAGTTGGCAAACAGCCTGGCCCTAAGGTCACCCTCTCCCTCTTCCCTGACTACACTGCTCATTTACAGAGGAGGCGATCCACCTTTGGCGCAGTCAGGAAACAACTTCAGCACTTGGACCTCCGATACTCTCTCCTCTTTCCCGCCCACTCCGCATAATCAGGAATAGTAATGATGAGTTCAGGCCTCAGCCAGGCCCTCAAGTGCAAAAGGTTCGCTCTTCTGTACGCAATAACCGCCTGATTCATCATGCTCCCGTTTTGCGAGGCCCTAATAGCGATTCATAGCGAATCGCTATTAAGGACTCGCAAAACGGGATTCATGTAGGAATATGCAAAAAAAATGCGATTCCTTACAATTCCTTATTTGCGATTAGCTAATTGCTAATCGCAAATAAGGAATAACTCCCCATTCATTCCTATGGGCCAAAAGGCCCATAGGAATGAATGGGGAGTATTCCTTATTTGCGATTAGCAATTTGCTAATCGCAGATAAGATAGCGATTTGAAGGGTGCCAGGGGTGTCCACAGGACACCCTGTAGCACCCCTCAAATGAAATTTTATACATGTGTTGCACACACACATGTCCAAAGGACATGTGTGTGTGTAACATGCAACTCAGAAAAATGCATGTAAATGCATTTTTCTGAGTTTTCGCAATTTACCACGAGGTCTGACCTCGCGGTAAATTGCGCCTAGAAATTGCGAATTCGCAAAAAAAAATAGGATGATGAATTGCATTTAAGGAATCTCAAATAGAGATTCCTTAAATGTAATTCCTCGCAAAATTGCGAGATCGCAATTAGCGATTTTTACATTTGGGATGCTGAATCCCAAATGCAAAAATCGCTCTAGCAAAGGGCCAGATTCTCAGAATCTGGCCCTTTGCGAGCGCAAAAAAGCTTGATGAATCAGGCGGTAAGTCCTTAGACTATATAAGAAATTGGCACGGAAACTGGAAATACAAAGACAAAGTTTAATAAACATTTAAAGGTGGTACTACAGCCCACACAACACCCTTCAGTATTGTACAAGGTAGCACAAAGAACTCGGACACGCGGACCCCTTTTATACACAAAGAAGGGGCTCATAAGTGGGCGGTTACAGCTCGAAAGTATGATTTACAACCGTATAAGGACATTTCTTGAACATGATCAATACATGGGTGGAGTTAACGGTTCATGAAACCCCCCAAATGCACATTCCAATCCACTCTAAGCAGAAACAGATGTTACACGTACTGAGCATGCGCTAGATAGGCTGGAACTATTTATAGCTTGTTGCTGGGCAAACTCCAGGGGTGACGGTCAGTGAGGTAGGACTTGCCTTGTGGCGAGCACATGGCACAATGTAGCCTACAAGATGGAGTCCAGAAAACAAAATGGAGTCTGGCCGTAAATATGAGAAATACAGGAACTACACTGAAGACACAACAATATGTCTTCAGCGAATGCTTAACATTTATCGCTGTTTTATTTACAACAGACGACCCTTTCAGCATTTGCTGAAGACATTCGGTTTCTTTGGATAATCTAGATACTCATCGTTTATATCGATGCTCATCATGTCCGCTATCTCTCTAGTTATGGTTTTCTTATGGGCAGCATCCGCAACAGCTTGTTTATTGGGCACACAAAATGAAATGCATAACGAACAGATCATAGGGCTACATTGAATACAAACACAACAGGTGAACAATATGGCAACAACTATACAGAGCCCAGTAAGAACCTTCCAACCCCATGTAGAGATTAGTGTCCAAAACCACCCGGAAAACGTCCAAGACCCATTTTCTTGATGTATATCTGCTGCAATTTTATGCAACTTATTGATAGCTTTGTACACAGAAGGAGTGTGATCAGGTATAAAGACACAACAACTACTTTCGATAATTCTGCAAGCTCCACCTCTATCTGCTAACATTACATCAAGGACCATCCTATTCTGTAATGCTACAACCCTAGTAATCTGTAGCTCTTCAGTAAGGTTCTCTAGAGCTGCTGCAGTTTGATTTGTAACAGCCTCCACTACTCGCGTTAATCGTCGTATCTTCCTGCTGTTCAGAGCTGGTCCCACAAAGAAGAAAAATCCTAAATTGAAATCTATATACTGTTGCAGACTAGTGTCTGTCTGATCTACATCATCTACGGATAAAGCTCGCTAAATCTATTCACAGTTACATTGTTCAACAATTTCAAATCCTTATGATAAGATGCTGGTGCTAGAAATACAGGGGGCAGTAAAAATGATACGTAACATACTCCAGACCATCCGGCGAGCAATCGATAATAACCCTTATTCCCACATAAAAAATAAGTGTTATGTGAAGCAAGGAAAGTACTGTTATTCAAACCGTCAATATTCAAAACAACAATGCAATCACTGACACCTACAGGAATATGGCCTACACTTTGTACGCATAAATCAGCTTGTGCTTGGGCCACAGAGATTACAAATTTCTCCTGTCCAACAGTGTCTCTGGTGTTCGTGAAGATATACAGAGTTGATGCATTGTCCGGTTTATATTCTTCCCACTCCCATATAGTTCCGTTGGCTTGTGGATAGCCGTCTTTATCTTGATGGCATTCTTTATTCAGTTTGAAAATCAATCGTCCTACAGTAGGTTTTCTTGTAGCAAAAAGCAAAGTATACCATGCCCTACAAGAGCCATTATGTGAAAAGGGAAGTGGTATGAATGGTGTTCCCCCTTTCTTCTGGTGCGCTGGCATCATCCCACATATCCAACAGTCTGTGGCATTTGTAGCAACATGGGTATGATGCAACATCTGTATAAAAGTGTTATTCAGATAAGACTGTCGATGCTTCAATTCTTGATAAGGGAGTGTATAAAAGCAATGCTCATCAGGAACTGGAGTAGAAACAACATACAGTTCACGGGCAGGAGCTTTCTCCTCAACAAACCACATGACTGTAGCGATGACTGCTATAACAAAGATGAACCCTACAGGACCAAAAACTTTCTTCTTGTCCATCTTGAACAAAGTCACAGTATCTTCCTGTTTCTAAAGTGTTGTCAGAACTCTTACCCCTAGGCAGCCGTTGTTTTCTTCACCATCGGGCCAAGACGGGTGTCACTACTCTAATGCATGGCTGATCCCCCCCCTTGCCTCATCGGCTCTCCGTTTCACAAACCTAGGGACCGTTCTGACAACTTCTCACACAATTGCAGATTCTTTTCTTGGTCGTAGATCGTATCTCCTCGATGCAGGCGTTGTCTGGTCCGGGAAGAACTCCTCCGAATCGTCATGTCCCACAGCACAGCCTTTCTCTGTAGTCAGGATGTCTCGATGGTCAGTTAGTACAGCAGGCTCCACCAGGTCAGGTTGCACCTTCCTGCAATGGATCGAGTGGATCCAATTTTTCCAATTCGTTACTCGCACTGCTGTTCTCGTGGCTAGAAGAACTTGCTCAGGGCCACACCATCTCGGTTCCAGACTGTTCGACCTCTCAAAAGACTTCACGAGAACAAAATCACCAGGCCGGAGATTATGACCTTCTCCTGTGGACCGATCAGGGAGTGCTTCTCGAACCTGTTGGTGAATAGAAACCAAGCTATCAGTTAATTGTGCCAAATAGTCATTCATTAAAACACAAGGTACATCATACACTGAACTCGGTTTGGGCACCCCCCATATGTTCATGGGGCGCCCGAAGACAATCTCATAAGGTGTCAAGCCTGTCCAAGAGTGTGGTACCGATCTGATAGACAACAACGCCAAAGGCAAAGCATCTGGCCAAGTCAGAGAAGTAGACGCCTGTATTTTTGCAATTTTTAATTTCAAAGGTTCGTTATACTTCTCCACCAGTCCTGCTGATTGGGGGTCGAATACTGTGTGGAACTTTTGCACAATGCCCAACCCCTTCAGGACATACTTAATAACGTCCGCCACAAAATGGGGCCCGTTATCACTCGACAGCAATCTACAAACACCGAATCGAGGAAAGAATTCCTTCAAAAGCTCCTTAGCTGTAGTCATTGCAGTATTGTCCTTAGTAGGGTATGCTTGAATCCATTTACTGAATGCACAAACCACAACCAGGACGTACTTCAGATTATTACAGCGTTCCAGCTGAATGTAATCCATTTGCAATACTTCAAAAGGTGCAGTGGGTGTTGCAAATCCTCCTGCCGGAGTTCGTGTCCCTTTTCCTGGATTGTATTTAAGGCAAATCATGCACGTCTGTACCACTCTCTTAGCTACGCTAGCAATCTCTGGATGCTCCCAGACTTGTGTAAGCAATTTCACAATCGCCGAAGCTCCAACATGTGCTAGCCCATGTGCCATCTGAACCATAGATTGTACAAAGGCTGTGGGTAACTTCCACCTATCCATTTGCTTATTCCTCCAACAACCCTCATCATCCAATTCTCCATCTTTGGACCATTGCTCTCGATCCTTTTCAGTAGCAGTCTTTTGCATTTCTAGTACTTTCTCCCTTGCATCGTGCCACCGTTCAGCTTGTGACTTGATAACATACATAGAAGTGGAACCAGGCTGCATCGCAGTTTCTCGTGCCACTCAATCTACAAAGGCATTTTCTTGTCCCACTTTGTCTGTCACTTTCTTGTGCGCACTACATTTTACTATAGCTATTCTTTTAGGGAGTGTCAGTGCAGTCAAAAGCTGGTGTACTAATTCTCCATACATAATCTGAGTTCTGTGTGATGTCAAAAAGCCCCTTTCCTTCCAGAGCAGGCCAAAATCGTGCGCTACTCCGAAAGCATAGCGGCTGTCGGTGTAAACATTCACACATAATCCTGTGCTAAGCTCAAAGGCTCATATCAATGCTATCAGTTCTGCTGCCTGAGCTGATTTCTGTGGTATGCATGCTGTCTCCACTATCGTATGTAATGTGGTAATTGCATAGGCCGCAGAAGTGGTTCCATCTGGTAATTTTAAACAGGACCCATCCACCCATAGTTCTCCATCCACATCTGCAAAAGGTGTGTCCTGTAAATCAATGCGACCCTTTGTCTGTTCCTCGGTCACAAAGACGCAGTCATGCGTCTCTTGTGCCTCAGGCTGGGTCGCTGGGAAGGGCAACAATGTAGCTGGGTTCAGTGTTGCACATCTTTTCAAAGTTATGTGAGGAGCCAGCAGTGTCAGCTCATATCCTGTAAGACGAGCACTAGTCAAATGCTGCGTCTTTGTCTGATTCAAAAGGGCATCAACAGCATGGGGGACCAACACCAACAGCTTATGAGATAAGACTATCCCTTCACTCTGGCGTATTGACACAGCTGTCGCCGCAACTGAGCGAAAACATCCGGGCAACAGGATCAAGTACTGCCGAGAAGTATGCACAAGGGCGCTGCTTATCGCCATGCATCTGCACTAACACTGATAACGCGCATCCATCTCTCTCATGCACATACAACGTAAAGGGCTTTGTGTAATCAGGGGTGCCTAACACTGGTGCTGAACAAAGGGCTTGACGTAATTGGTGAAAAGCATTCTCACATTCATCTGTCCATGGAAGGGGAACTGGGGTATCCTTTGTCAAAAGGGCTAACAGTGGTTTAACTATGTGTGAGAATCCTAATATCCACTGTCTACAAAAGGAGGTGAGACCCAAAAAGGCTCGAACTTCTTTCTGCGTGGAGGGTACTGGTGTGTGTAAAATGGCTTGAATACGATCTGGCGTGAGTGCACGCCCCTTCTTAGACAAAAGGTGACCTAAGTAGGTCACCTTTGGTCTACAATATTGCAGTTTTTTCTTCGACACTTTATGGTTGTGGGATGCCAAAAATGTAAGTAAGGACAGAGTACATGTTTCACATTGCTCAGGAGTGTCAGCGGCCAACAAGATGTCATCGACATATTGTATAAGCGCCACACCGTCAGGTAGAACAAAAGAATCTAGTTGTCGCTTCAATGCCTGACTATAAATGCTGGGACTTTCGGTGCAGCCTTGGGGAACTCTACAGAATCTATACGATCTGTTATTCAAAGTGAATCCGAAAAGGTATCGGCTGTCAGGATGAATAGGGATCGAAAAGAAGGCATTCTTCAAATCTATAACAGAAAACGTTGTTGCAGTTGGTGGGGCCAAAGTGAGAAGTGTCGTGATATCGGAGACCACAGGGTATTGGGGTATCACAATCTTATTAACCTCCCTCAGATCGATAATGAATCGATAAATCCTGGTGTCAGTATCTCTTTTCAAAATCGGTAGGATAGGACTGTTGCACACATTGTAAGGGACTTCTTCCACCACTCCGGCCATAATCCAATCCTGCACTATTTGTATAAGCTCCTCCTCCCCCTCCTGTGAAATCCGATACTGAGGCCGACGCGGCAGCACAGCTCCCTCCTTTACACTGATGTGCACTGGAGGAATAATCATTTGTCCTACGTCGGTATCGGATGTAGCCCACAAAGATTCAGGCAAAGAGGCCAATGCGGCCTCTACAGTAATCAAGTATACCCTCTCCATCGATGGATAATTGTCATTCAAAATAACACGTACTCCCTCAGGGGAGCACCGTATCGTGGCCCGGAAATACTTGAGCATATCCAGGCCGACGATGTTGTCAGGAGTGTTTGGAGAAAGTAAAAATGGACATGGTGCAGCAAACTGATCAACATAAAGTGCAAGAGGTTGTGATAGTGGGCTAACAGAAGGAGTTCCATCGAACCCTATTGACTTAATCGATGAGCCAGACAGGGGAGCCCTCAGAACCAATTTTCTGGACAAAGCGCTATGAGTAGCTCCTGTATCAACCAGGAACTTATCAGTAGATCCCAAAACATGTGCTGTAACATAAGGACCCCTCTGATCTACTGGGACTTCAACTGGTTCCTTACCCCATCCTACGCAATCCTATGCATACTGAGAATCATGCTGTTCGGGAGGTGCATAGTCGGACATTTGGTACTGATTTCATCAATCAAAAACTTTGGACCCATCACGGGATCGCACATTGGAATCAAATCTAGCTCGGTCATTTGTGTTATATCAAGGACCTGAAAAAATTTCCTCTACCCCTTACAGACCCTTGCCCACGCTCCTGACGGTGTGCTCGTAACGCCGGGCAATCGCATGCCCAATGGCCTTTCTGTTTACAATACGCACATTGATCCCGGGCCACATCAGTACGACCCTGCGGGATATTAGAAAAATTCCTGCCACCTCGCTCATTTCCTCTACGAGGCGGCCCGTATACTTGCGCTAACATAACCTTCATTTTCAAATCCTTAGTTTTCTTTTCCTCACTCCCTTTCGCTTCTTATTCCTGACGCTCGTAATACTGAGCCATCGTCAGGAGGGATGCTGGCGTCGAGGTAGTCCAAGAACTTTCACTCGCTTTTAATCGAGCTGCTATACTTGGTAATAAATTTGAAACATATTTATCAACAAAAAGATGTCGGCCCGTGTCGTCTGTAAGCGACTGGCCGCTAAAATCATGGAACGTTTCTTCAAACCGCGTAAAGAAATCCAACACGGATTCATCTACTTTCTGTTTACAGGATGCTAACATAGTCCAATCAATCTTTTTAGGCGGAATAAGCATTTTCAATTTAGTGACTATGGCAGTGGGAAGATCTAAAATCGATTGGGGCGGTTTCTGTGCTGGTTTTCTTTTCCTGTCCTCGTCCTCAAGATTCCTCCATCTAACTTTAAATATCGTGAGATCGTCGACCTTTCGAATCGACCTCCACATATCCGGCGGCAGAATAAGTCCGAAAAACAAGTCAATATCGGCCAAAGTCATAGTACAAGAATTTAGAGCCCCCTCAACTTCCTCATAAAAGGCTGCGGGATCCTTTCGGGGATCAGGTAAGGCTGCTTTCAATGCCATGACATCCGCTCTATTCCAAGGAGTATATACCCAGTTATAAATAAAATACCCTTGAGCATCAGGGGACCCCTTATCCAAACTGGAACCCGCTCCCTTAGGGGGAACATACAAAGGTGCTGCCTCCCGCATCGGTTTAACATGCACAGTGTCGATTTTATCTGAATGAAAGATGGGTGACTGCTTCCCGGCGCCAGACAGCCCTGAAGGCTCGTCGCCAGCCTTCCGTTTCCGTGCCTCTTCCTGGAGTCGAAACATTTCATCCCGCAACGCAAAGAGTCGCCGTACTGCATTGGGTACCTGGGAAGAAAGAAAAAGACCTTTACGTAATTCTTTAGCATCAGCTACTACATCCTCTGGTTCAAGAACATCGGAGTATTTACGAAAGGCGGTCACTACTTCATCAGAAAGATAACTAACAAAATACAGTCTTTCTCTATCCTCCCATGTCTCAAGCTCTTGTAACACATCAATTAAAGACACAGTATCTTTGGTGACCCGATAAGCAATCTTACGAAGATCAGTCATACGGTCCGCCGATAACATAGAAAGCGTATCCCTCTTCTGATCGGGCGGTCTAGAATCTGAATCTCCTCCATTCGGGGCGGACGGACCAGCATAGGGCGGCGGTGAACGATCTAATAACGAAAAATCATCATCCGATTTATTAAGGACAGGATAGAGTGGCTGACGAACAGAATATTGGCCAGATATTTGCAACCGCCGTTCTTTCTCCTGCTTCTCTTCTAACTCCTTAGCTTCATGCTTTTTCAACTCTTGTGCTTTCTCACGCTCACTCTTTCGTTGCTCTTTGTCGATCAATGCTTGCTCACGCTTCTCACGCTCTCGCACCTCTTTCACCCACATACTTATACATTCAAACATATCTTGTCGCACTCTCCGCTTACACATACACTGTTCCACATACTCAATTTTCCTCAAATCAAACGATCCATACATAGGCCATCGCAACTCAGGATCCTTCTTGGTGTATTTCCTCCACAACGTGCTGTACATTATAGGGGAAAGACCAAATTTTACATACATATCCCTATTCGGCGTCCCTTCCGGGGGAGCCGGCTGTGATTCTTCAAGTACCAACCGGTCATTTCCAAAACAGCAGCACCACTTACGAAGTGCGCTAAAAACGGGCATGTCTCAAAAAATAATGCAGAATATGCAATATTACAATAAAATGGCACTTAAAACGTTGTGCGGTTCAAATTCATAGGTCAGGAGAAATTTCCCCACATTGCCCGCCTATATGGGTTGCAACTCATATATCACATTCAAAGACACAATCAATAATGACTAGTCAATTTCAAATTCAAACAAATTAGTTGGGGCAAGCGTATCCTAAAACTGCCTTGCTAATCAAGACTATCAAAAGCTTGGGGCAAGTATCGAGCAACGATTCTTACCAATCAAGAGCGTCCAGGTTCCAACTGCCAAGTTCTGAATTCGGCCAAAGTGCCACTACGCAGCAAACCGACAGAAGAGGTCTCAGTCGAGGACCGGCGCCACCCAGATGGTCAGATCGGAAGGGAAGGAAGAATACCTTGGGATGCAAGGACTAAAGACGCTGCTGGCAGTGATCACGTCCCCGGCAAGGTTCCAATCCTTCGTCACGACCAGTCCTTCGAGCATCCGAGTCGCCGATGAGCCCCACGTGACGGGCGCCAATTGATGAGTTCAGGCCTCAGACAGGCCCTCAAGTGCGAAAGGTTCGCTCTTCTGTACGCAATAAGTCCTTAGACTATATAAGAAATTGGCACGGAAACTGGAAATACAAAGACAAAGTTTAATAAACCTTTAAAGGTGGTACTACAGCCCACACAACACCCTTCAGTATTGTACAAGGTAGCACAAAGAACTCGGTCACGCGGTCCCCTTTTATACACAAAGAAGGGGCTCATAAGTGGGCGGTTACAGCTCGAAAGTATGATTTACAACCGTATAAGGACATTTCTTGAACCTGATCAATACATGGGTGGAGTTAACGGTTCATGAAACCCCCCGAATGCACATTCCAATCCCTTCTAAGCAGAAACAGATGTTACACGTACTGAGCATGCGCTAGATAGGCTGGAACTATTTATAGCTTGTTGCTGGGCAAACTCCAGGGGTGACGGTCAGTGATGTAGGACTTGCCTCGTGGCGAGCACATGGCACAATGTAGCCTACGGCTGTTCAACATACACCACAGACCTGCTGCCTTTACACCATCTCTCCCGGGGGAGGCTCATTACCTAGGGGGTGCTACAATACACGGGTGGGGTCCGCTGATTCCTACAATGACTACACTTGATATAGTAACCTGGAATGTCAGCGGCATTCACACCATCTAAGCGGTATGCCCTTTATGCCTATCTGCAGTGTCATGTGGCACTATTGCAGGAGACACATCTGTCGATGGTGGAGGCTTCTCACTTACGCCGTTGCTGGCGGGGTCAGGTATACAGTACCAACTACTCCTCCATGGCTAGAGGGGTGGTGATATGGGTTAGGGCCGGGGTTCCATGGGAGGAGGAATAGATCCTGACAGACCCAATGGGGTGCTAAGTTTTAGTGAGCAGTAAGCTGAACGGCCAGCCAACCAGTCTTGTGGGGTTCCATAAATGCCCCCAATGTTATGCAGGGCACCTTTCTTAGTGATCTTTTGGAGGTCCTGCTCCAGTGGAGGAAGATCCCATGGATCCTTGGAGGTGACTTTACCAAGGTACTCGATGTCTCACTTGACCGTTCCTTTTCCCCTCTCACACCTACTACGGCCTCCTCTAACGTGCAGCTCTTAAAATCCTGGACAGACAGTTGGGCACTTTCAGACATCTGGCGGGAACACCATCAGCACCCCAAGGTATATTCCTTTTATTCCCCAGCCCATAATCTACATGTGCACCTCGACCGCATACTGGTATCCACAGCTCTACTCACTCTGATACAGTCTATTGACTACCTAGGTTGGACACACTCTGATCACAATCCCCTGGTGATGCACCAGGCGCGGCCTCCTCTGATTCCGGCCTGGCGTCTGCAGACAGCAGCCTTGGAGGACCCCCTCTTCTGTGGCTCACCGAATGGGAAGCCTTTAAAGTAGTGATTAGGGGCCATTGTCTGGGTGAGACCTGGAGTATTCGTAAACAACTCGACACCTCACATTGCCTTATTGAGAAGCAGCTGCTTCCACTTGAGACACGGGTTGCCCACTGCCTGGATCAACAGCAGCACCTGGATGCTGCTCATGTTGAGTGGGAGGCACTTCTGGACCGACTGAGGTGCCACACATATTTGGCGGACTCGGCCTGTACTCACTCTACGGCAGACAAGGACGGGAGATTGCTGGCCTACTTAATCAGGCAGGAGTACCCCCAATGCCCCATACAGTTGCTGATCGATGATCTGGGCCAGGAGTGAAGCACTCAGAGAGACATTCACCCTCGACTGTATGGAACCCAACTGGTGGACAATGCCCAGGACATGGGTTCCTTTCTGATCCCAGTGGAGTTGCCTACTTTTAGCATTGACCAGTTCCAGGAGCTGGATTCCTCCCTTCACGGAGGACAAAATACGAGGCGCATTACGATCCTTGTCCTCCGGTAAGACGCCGGGTCACGATGGCCTCCCGGCTGAGTTTTTCAAAATGTACGCAGAACATTTAGTACCACATCTCCATTCATTGTTCGCAGAGGCAATTTCAGATGGGGCTCTACCTCTGACCATGCGCACTGCTAATGTGATTTATTTGCTGAAACCTGGTAAGGACCCCGCATTCCCTGGCTCTTATTGGCCGATCGCAATATTAAATACGGATCATAAGATCCTGGCAAAATTCCTGGACAACCAACTAGCCCTGCTCGTCCCTGATCTGGTGCACTCCGATCAAAATGGCTTTGTTCACCAGCGTAATACTGCTTTGAACATACAATTCTACTTTCGGGTGGTGGAATATGCCTCAATCGATTGGCCATGATCGGGCTGCATGATGTTGCACCTTGAGAAGGCCTTCGATTCGCTGGCTTGGAAATTCCTCTTTGCCGTTCTGGCCCGTTTCGTAGTCGGCCCCTACTTCCTTAGTTTGGTGTGGCTGCTATATCACAATCTGTCGGTCCAGATCCGGACGGGACCCTACATTTCAGATCCAATCCAGGTGTGACGTGGAACTCAGCAGAGATGCCCGTAGTCCTCGCTCTTGTTCGCTTTGACAGTGGAACCACTGGCGGTCCATATTAGCACCCACGTCAACATGGGGATTGCACTGATGGATGGCATTCACACCATTTCACTATACGCAGATGACCTGATGTTATATGTTTGAGACCTTCATAACATCCCCTCCACACTTGACCAATCCCTCAGCCATTTTGCACATACCTGGAGACTATGAGTCAATGCAGCAAAATCTATACTCTTGCAGTTTCTGGGAAAGACTCCTGATCCAGGGTACGTGCTGACACCTGTGACCTGGTGTGTAAACCCTTTACCGCTATTTGGGGATCCGAGTTTATTGTACAAGAACTGATCTCTTCGATGGGAACATAATCCGGGTCACCACAGCGATTCGGTCACAGATGAGTTTCTGGAAGACTCTGACATTGGCGATCTCTGGGAGGATCGCCCTTAGGAAAAGGTGGTTCATCCCCGCCTTCTCTACTACTTCGCCGCTCTACCTCTCATCATCTAACCCCCTTTCTTCAGGAAGTTGGAAAAGCTTGTACAGGACTTTATTTAGCGAACTGGGTGGCCTTGCAGTACCCAACTTCGAACATTACTGTTTGGCTTCCCAGTTGCAATGGGTTGCCAGGTGGCTATCCTCCCATCACTTACCAGACACAGCTTCTATACAGCCCCGCTGACATTGGGTACCCTTTTATGAATTTTCCACCCTTGCTCCATGTCCAGACCCCCAATATATTTCTACTCAATATAGCGTATAGGTGCTTCTCTAGGGGCCTTTTTCTCACTTGAACCACCATTCCTTATGCACCCACTATCCCATTGCTGGGAACTCCATGAGGGGACACTTACACGACAGTGACTGAGTTACAACACTGGGCCTCGGAGGGAAACAGATGTGGGGGATCTTTTCCAGGACGGCACTCTCATCCCATATCAGGAACTCATAACGGAGGGGATCCTACACCCTGGGCAGTTTTTACTACATAGAACTATTGTAGCTTCGTTATCATCCAAATGAAGTACGCTCACCCAGGAACCCCCATGAACCACACTTTACAATGCCTTCATGTGATGGGGATGGGAGGACATCTCACGCGCATCTTCCCTCCGGCAACACACAGAGATGGACTTCACTCGGCTTCAGCATCACTGGGAGGGGACCCTGGGGAGGGTTTTTCCAGATTTATTTATTTGTGTATTGTATAAAGCGCGCAGCTACCCCAACGAGAGTCGACTACCGTCTGAGGTAGCCCGACATACATTCCATGTAGTCAACGGTTCAAACAAATTCAATTCTTCGTGCTACATCAGGCTTACCTTACTCCAGCCCAAATTAACAGGTATTTCCTCCACGAAGATGCGGTGTGCCCCTGCTGTCGGCAGTTAAATGCTGACATCCTCCATATGCTCCTGCCCTGTCCGGTCTTAACTGACTACTGGAACAATGTGACAATCGCCTTGACTACTTGCACCTCCCGAACTATTCCCCCTAGCTGTGAAGCCCATGTATTACACCTTTTTAGTAGGAACAAAAAATATAAAGCTGCCATATGATTTCTAGACCTAGGTCTAATAGTGGCCAAGCGATTGATCACTAGGCGCTGGAAATCCCCTCTATTGACTCACTCACTTGCCTGGTGCCGATCTCTGCTTAATTGGGCTAAAGCAGAGGTTGCTCAAGAATACATCTGTACTGTTGGTTAGATAGGTATACTAGCCCACATTGTCAAAATATTATACAAAAAGCACCAAAAACCTTGGGATTTGAAATGAATCCAATCGGATTATCTTATTTAATATACAATTCAAAAAAGGAAAGAATTTAGCAAATCTTTATACAAATATTTACATTAACAATAAACAAAGGTATATTTCTATGATAAAAGAGAAGCGTGCACAGAGAAAGGTCAAAGTGTGTGCTCAAGTGATTGATCAAGGAGATCAGAGAAACAAAGTGCAGATTACTTATATACAAAAATTGAGCCTGCCCTAGAGAACGCTTGTCATTGGGCACCCTTCTGTGGTGTATCAACTCAAGTGCGACGTTTTGTCCGCACCCAAAATTTTTTGTAATCACAGATTGACACCACCACTGAGTTCGGGGATGCTTGCCAATGAAAAAATTAAGTTGGATTGCTAAATTTACTGTCCAAAACGCGGAGGAATTAATCTTCTCACAAACGCGCTGCCCGACTAGCCTGCTCGTCTTCGCGTTATGGAATGCCCAATGACAATGGTTTTTAACCTGCGTGCACTCTGAAAGACTTTTTGCGCCCCCTCCTCATATCCCGTCCTGATAAAGACCCTGTGTTGAGGATTTGAACTACCCGTTTTATGGTTGGGTCGAAACGTCGACATTTCCCTGTGGGAGCCTGCACCTATTAGTCTCTGCCCCCTCTCCCCATCTCCCTCCCTCCCAAATCCCATTGCCAACTGTGCAAACCAAGGATAATGGAGTTCGAAAAACTACAAGCTAGTGAAAAAGAATTACATTTTTTGCAAGCGTTCTCTAGGGCAGGCTCAATTTTTGTATATAAGTAATCTGCACTTTGTTTCTCTGATCTCCTTGATCAATCACTTGAGCACACACTTTGACCTTTTTCTGTGCACGCTTCTCTTTTATCATAGAAATATACCTTTGTTTATTGTTAATGTAAATATTTGTATAAAGATTTGCTAAATTCTTTCCTTTTTTGAATTGTATATTAAATAAGATAATCAGATTGGATTCATTTCAAATCCCAAGGTTTTTGGTGCTTTTTGTATAATATTTTGACAATGTGGGCTAGTATACCTATCTAACCAACAGTACAGATTTATTCTTGAGTTGACTAAAAAATTTACTTAACTAAATACAATAATTGTTGTATAGGGTGAAGCTTCGTTGAGGACCAACTGTTTTCTATACTATCGAATACCCAGGTCATTTGACTAAATTGGGTCAACCCCTGTTCTATAACAAAAAGCAGAGGTTGCAGCACTACGTAGGGAGGACCTACTCGACATCCGTAAATTTCCCCTAGCGCCTCAATGGGACACAATGGTTTCCAAACTTCAGGAGGTGGTCACTAACATGGGGGACAACAGGGCATAGAAACGGAGAGCGTCCCTGCACTGCGGGCCCGCATCCGTGTTCTATCGCCCAAAGCAGGGGAGTCCATCACAGTGGTGATTGGCCTGCCCTGCGTTTTGGCTGAAAGGGGGTTGTGTTGGACTTTGCCCTTCTGGCTGGTTCACCCCTGAACTTTTTGCTTTTTAATTGTGATCTGGTGTTAGTGATTTTTGGTTTCTGCGCACTTTACCACTGTGTTCCAGGGTAAAGTGCGTGCATGTGGTCAGGTTGACCTGTCCTCCTATAGGAATGCATGGGGAATGTAGTAGTGTGGCTCACTGGTTAGAGGCGGCAGACCCGAGAGCAGAGGACGGCCCGGGACCAGGGTTCGATTCCCGACGCGGCAGGTTTCTGGACCAGGGTCAGCGGACTCGATAATTCTCTCGCCTCTGTGCCCACTCTGATCAGCGATCACACTCGGCAACTCTGGGCATTAGCTTGCCTCATCTTCACTAACGGCCCCACCAGACCGCCAGGGATGCCTGGTCTCACCCTGGAGATACCCACTAAGGGACCATCTCTCAGGGAAGCCAGGAAGGGTTTCGCAGCGGTCGAAGCGCGGAGATACTCCTCCGGGAGTCGACCCTAGCGCTATATAAACCTGCAATTAATTAATTAATTAATTAATAAATGTATGTGTCCATGTTAGTTCCTGATGTGTGGGGAGTGCAAGCTCGAGCTTGGTATGTGTGGACTCGTATGATTAAATGCTGCGCGATGATCTGTGCGGCGTGAATGTGACTAGTGTGGAAGTGCCACTTCTAGAAGTTGGCCTGTCTGTGTAATAAAGTTGAAATGACTGGCTGGCTTGTGATTGGCTGGAGCTGGCTGGTGTGCCAGGCTCCAGGAGTCAAGATGGGTCTGCCCCAGTGATGAATGGGAGATCTGCATGTTGATGGCTGGGGAGCGGTGCACCAGGGACCTGAATAGGGCTGGGCTTTCCCCACACAATGCTGGCTCCGCCCCCTGTGGTGCGACTGATGACCCTAGCCTGTCCTGTGAATAGGGAGAGGGGCTGAGCAAAGCAAAGTACTCCAGAACCAGCTGCGTCTGGTTTTCCCCCACCCTGCACCCTAGAGACAAATGGATTTTGTATATAAAATGAGGCTGTGACCTCATGTTCAATGTTCTTGTTGTTATGTTATGTTATGTTAAATTAATTTATTGAGCGCACTAACACCTGTAGGTTCCTTGGCGCTATACAGAGGGAGTGGGGAGGAGAGACAGAAAATAACATAACAAAGAATAACAGCTAATTATACGCTTCAGTGAAGAGGTACGTTTTAAGGGAAGATCTAAATCTGGAATAGGGGGAGGACAACCTAAGAGAGAGGGGTAAGGAGTTCCAAAAAGACGGGGCTAAAAATGAAAACCTAAGGCCGCCGTGTTTCTTCCGCTTGTATCTAGGGACAGAAAGCAGAGCCATTTGAGATGACCGAAGGGTGCGGGAGGGAACACACTGATGAAGCAAGAAAGAAATGAAGAGGGGGCTGTGGCCGGTGAGGGATTTGGAAATGATGCAACCAAGCTTAAATTTACAGCGGGCAGAAACCGGAAGCCAATGGAGACTTTTTAGAAGAGGTCGAACATGTTGATCTCTGGGCTGATGGTATATCAGGCGAGCAGCCTGATTTTGGATCAACTGGAGTCTCCTAAGTTGGTATGCAGGAATGCCTACGTATAGTGCGTTTGCGTAGTCAAGCCTGGACATGACTAACGCAAGCAGGGCCAGAATAAAGGCATCGGTGGTAAGTAGGCGAGAGATTTTGCGTATTTTCCTGAGCTGGAAATGGCTTGAGGAAACTACAGCGCTTATCTGGGGTGTCATAGAAAGATCGTTGCTTATGACTACTCCCAGACTTTTTGCTGAGTTGACGGGACAGGGGGGGCTGCCAAGACTGGCAGGCCAAAAGGAAGAGTGCCAGGGATTGGAGGGTCCCCCGACAAGAACCAGCTCGGTCTTGTCGGGGTTGAGTTTCAGGTGGTTTGTGCCCATCCAATCGCTGATGAAACAGAGGGTGTTTTGAAAGGTGGAGATAGATTCGTCCCCAGAGTCGATGGTGAAAACCAGTTGAATGTCGTCCGCGTAATTAAACGCGGAGACATTGAATCTGCGGAGGGAACGGATTAACGGGGCCAGGTATAAATTAAAAAGGAGGGGGGATAAGGAAGAGCCTTGAGGGACACGGCAAGTCAGATCGACTTGAGAAGCAGAGAACTGGGACAGCCTGACAGCTTGATGGCGTTGAGTCAGAAAAGAACGAACCCAGTCCAGGGCAATACCCTGGATGCCAGCCTCTCTGACACGGTCGACCAAAATGTCATGGTCAACCGTGTCAAAAGCGGCCGACAGGTCCAGGAGGACCAGAGCCTGACAGGTGTTGGAGTCGGCTCCCCTGCGCAGTTCGTCCATCACAGAGAGGATGACTGCTTCTGTGGAATGCGCAGGTCTAAACCCAGCCTGCTGGGGGTCCAAAACACAAGAGTCTTCTACAAAAGAGGTAAGGGTTTGAGTGACATGGGACTCCAGGACTTTGCTGAGGAAAGGAAGGAGGGAGATAGGGCGATAGTTGCTCATGATGGACGGCTCAGCCGAAGGTTTTTTCAGAATGGCGACCACCTCGGCCCGTTTGAAAGATCCCGGGACCACCCCCGTAGTCAAAGAGTTGTTTAAGAGGGCTAGGGGGGGATCCGGGCAGGAAGTGAAAGCTTCCCGGAGGGCCGAGGGGGGGCAACAGTCGCTGGGAGAGCCGGAGGAGACTTTAAGCAAAAGGGGGAGAAAATTGTCTTCGGCCTGACGGAGACTGAGTTTCAGTGCCTTGAGGTCCTCGGTGAACCACCTATGGGCATCGTGACTGCGCCTCGTCTTAACTGGTTTTAGAGGTGCCACCGAGTCAGCAGCGGAAACAAGCCATTGGGTGAGATTCTCAGACTGAGAGTCAATGGAGATGGTGGGTCCCGTAGCGAGAGGGGCAGATGAGCTCAAGAGGGAGGTAAATTTGTTGAGGTTGGCCTTGTTCCAGTTACGTGCCAGAAAGTTGGATTCTCGGATGGTAGTGACCGGGGGGGGGCTTGGCTAGGGAAAAGGTGATAAGTGAGTGATCTGACCAGAGGCAGGGAAGAATAAGGGGAGTGGAGATGTCTACGGAGGAAGTCCAGACTTGGTCCAAGATATGACCTTTAACGTGCGTGGGTGTGTGTATATGTTGGATGCAATTGAGGCCCAGCATAAGGTCAGAAAAGGCAAGTGAATCAGAGGTTTCATGGGGGTCCGACGGCCAATAATTGAAGTCACCTAGGACCAGAACATTGGCGTTGTTAATGGTCAGCTGGGAGATAAGCTCACCAAACTGAACTGAGAAGTTGGGCATAGGTTGAGGAGGGCGGTAAATTAAAGCACATATAAGAGAGGACCCAGGTTGCTCCAGTCTAAGTACAAGACAGTCGGTCATGGGGATGCTGGGAGTGGGCACAGGGGAAAACCGAATTGAGTGCCTGATGATGGCTGCAACCCCGCCGCCGGCTTTGCCAGAGGGGCGGTTGGCTTGCAGTATGTAGTATCCCGAAGGGATGGCCGCCAGGATGTCAGGGGAGGAGTCATCTGTGAGCCAGGTCTCGGTCAGGAACAAAATATCAGGTTGTTCCGAGCCTAAAAGATAGAAGATGTCGGATTGATGGCTGACCAGAGACCGAGTGTTAAGGTACATCACAGATAAGGGGGAGTTAGGAGCTATTACCGGGGTGGAAATGCAAGTTTTACCTGCCAGGTCAGGGGGCCTGTGAATGGGAGATGAAAAAATAATCTCGGGGAAAGATTTCCTGGGTGTGAGCAGGCCGCATAAAGCGTGACTGACGGAGGGCTCGGGGGAAGGGAGTACGGGGTCGTGAAGTGAAAGGATGGATGAGCGGGGATAAGTGAGGCGGGGGGCAGAGTGACATGCCCCGAGCCCCGGCCTGCCGCGGACGGGCGCAGACAGGCTTATCTCAGGCGCAACTCCGGCGCGCCTCCGTCGCGCCCGCTGCGCTCGTCCGCTGCGCTGACACATAGTGGCCGTTTAAATAGGGGCGGAACGAGGGTAGAGTGTCAGGGAGACACTAAGCAGATTGAAGCCCAAGCAAAGATGGCGCCCGCTGCCGCTGGGGACCCGCGATGACAATCAGCCCCCAGCCGGTCGCTCACCTCTTGAACCAAAAAATGAAGTTAGTGAACCTGCATAACAAAAGGTAGGGTGAAGTATACAATTTAAAAACAGTACGATGCGTTAAAACGCCACCGCTCACATTCAGCGGGGCGAGATGCAGGAAATACGAGGGGAAGCTCTCTCTCTCTCTCAACTCTCTCAATGTCCGCAGACAAGCCCACTGCCACCGGGCTGCCTGCCAAACACTGGGAGAAGGATGAAACACGCGCCTAAATAGGAGCGGAACGAGGGTGGAGTGTCAGCGAGACACTAAGCAGATTGAAGCCCAAGCAAAGATGGCGCCCGCAGCCGCTGGGGACCCGCGATGACAATCAGCCCCCAGCCGGTCGCTCACCTCTAGAACCAAAGAATGAAGTTAGTGAACCTGCATAACAAAAGGTAGGGTGAAGTATACAATTTAAAAACAGTACGATGCGTTAAAACGCCACCGCTCGCATTCAGCGGGCGAGATGCAGGAAATACGAGGAGAAGCTCTCTCTCTCTCTCTCAACTCTCTCAATGTCCGCAGACAAGCCCACTGCCACCGGGCTGCCTGCCAAACACTGGGAGAAGGATGAAACACGCGCCTAAATAGGGGCGGAACGAGGGTGGAGTGTCAGGGAGACACTAAGCAGATTGAAGCCCAAGCAAAGATGGCGCCCGCTGCCGCTGGGGACCCGCGATGACAATCAGCCCCCAGCCGGTCGCTCACCTCTGGAACCAAAGAATGAAGTTAGTGAACCTGCATAACAAAAGGTAGGGTGAAGTATACAATTTAAAAACAGTACGATGCGTTAAAACGCCACCGCTCGCATTCAGCGGGCGAGATGCAGGAAATACGAGGAGAAGCTCTCTCTCTCTCTCAACTCTCTCAATGTCCGCAGACAAGCCCACTGCCACCGGGCTGCCTGCCAAACACTGGGAGAAGGATGAAACACGCGCCTAAATAGGGGCGGAACGAGGGTGGAGTGTCAGGGAGACACTAAGCAGATTGAAGCCCAAGCAAAGATGGCGCCCGCTGCCGCTGGGGACCCGCGATGACAATCAGCCCCCAGCCGGTCGCTCACCTCTGGAACCAAAGAATGAAGTTAGTGAACCTGCATAACAAAAGGTAGGGTGAAGTATACAATTTAAAAACAGTACGATGCGTTAAAACGTCACCGCTCGCATTCAGCGGGCGAGATGCAGGAAATACGAGGAGAAGCTCTCTCTCTCTCTCAACTCTCTCAATGTCCGCAGACAAGCCCACTGCCACCGGGCTGCCTGCCAAACACTGGGAGAAGGATGAAACACGCGCCTAAATAGGGGCGGAACGAGGGTGGAGTGTCAGGGAGACACTAAGCAGATTGAAGCCCAAGCAAAGATGGCGCCCGCTGCCGCTGGGGACCCGCGATGACAATCAGCCCCCAGCCGGTCGCTCACCTCTGGAACCAAAGAATGAAGTTAGTGAACCTGCATAACAAAAGGTAGGGTGAAGTATACAATTTAAAAACAGTACGATGCGTTAAAACGCCACCGCTCGCATTCAGCGGGGCGAGATGCAGGAAATACGAGGAAAAGCTCTCTCTCTCTCTCAACTCTCTCAATGTCCGCAGACAAGCCCACTGCCACCGGGCTTCCTGACTTGAATCTACCAGGGGCGTGCTGCTGCTGGGGCCCAGGGAAAGGCTTGCCTCCATGGGCCCTGCCCAGCCCCTGGATGTCCTGCCCCTGGACGCTAAAGGATTTCTGGGGACCCTGCTACTGGAGCTTAATGAGTCCCTGGACCTTGGAGAGACGACTTTGGGGCTGCCGCAGCACCTTGTGAGTGCTGGCTTCAGTTCTTTTTGATGCCCCTAGTTCTTCCTTCACTGCCTATCCCTCTGGGAGCGCTTTTTAACCCTTGCAGAGCTGGGCTGGGCGCTGTTGCTACATTATGCCCGCTAATTTTATTATTTACCTGCAGGAGCCTACCCTGCCCGCATCCATGGTTGCAGCACGGGTGCCCACCCCGCTTATGGCTGCATACAGACTTTTCTCTGGGAACGGGTGCCGCCCCGCTATTTGGTTGTTGACCCCCGCGGGTGGCCAACCCGCTATTCGCTTTTTATTACAATGGAGCCTACCCCTCAGTTTGTGCCCCCGAATCTCACCGCCGCAGCCCGGGGGAAACGACGGAAGGAGATGTCCGGCCCGCCACCTGGTTACTGGCGGGGCCGGTGTTGTCATTTCCGCTCCCCCCCTCTGCCGGGGGGAAGCTAGGCTGTGGGATCTCCCGGGTAGGGAGGAAAGAGAAGACAAGCAGGCAGAGTGATGGCCGCCCGGGGCTTCCATGAGCGGGGGAGAGCCCCGGGGCCACCAGGAACAAACCACCGATGTTGCGGGGCTCCCATGACCAGGAGGGAGCCCCGGAGAATAAATTGTCCCGGAGCCTTGCGGCTCCACCTTAAGTCCCGGTCCCGAGATGGGGGACCGTGTGAACACCCAGACCGAGCAAAGCAGGCGCCTTGTGAAAGCCTTGTGAAAGCAGGGCTCCCATAAGGAGAGAGAACCCCGCCAAGCGCTACTGCCACATCTGAAGAGGAGAGTCCTGGCCGGTAGAGGAGAGAAACCTCCCCCCAGCAGCCAGGGCTGGGTGACAGGGGGGCCTTTCTGCTGCCTCTACCACGGGGAGCATGGTTGTTTTCTGGGCCAGAGGGGCCCGTGGTTGCCCTAGTCGAAGGCCTGGGTTGGGACCAGCGCTTGGGGGCTTGGTTATTTTGAGCCTGTGAGCTCCAACATCTCGGGGGCATTTTGAGAGGTAGAGCGGCCCCGGCTGGCAGCGGGCCTCTCCCCCCAGTTGGCAGCATTTGTTTCGAGCCCCTGAGGTTCCAGAGGGGCCCATGTTCTGCCCCTAAGGGCCCGTTGTTTTAAGAGCCGGAAGGCTCCCAATGTGCTCAGTCTTTCCTGAGCCTGAGGGCTCCTGGGCACCCAGTTATTTTAGAGCCAGATGGCTCCAGCAGTTGGTGCAGTCCTTGTCCAGAGGGCTAGTGAGAGCCCTGTCGCAGTTCTGTTTCACAGCTTCCCAGCAAGCAGTGGGAAGCTGCGCCGTTTAGGACCTTTCTTTCTAGGGACATGTACTTTGGACTCAGGAGTGAGTCGCACTCCTTCATCCCTACTTTGGCCTTCCCCAGCTGCGCAGCACTTAGTGCCAGCTGCAGCGTTTAGGGCCCTTGCTATTGTCCTCAGCTGCCCAGAAAGTAGTGGGCAGCTGCTATGTTTAGGTTTTGGCGCAGTGGCGCGACCTCAACTTTGATGTAAGTTATGCGCTAAATGTGATTTCTGCGCTAAATGTGATTCATTTGCTGTTATGATTTATGCACTAATGCTTTGGGTGTTAGGAAATGTACTGTGTGCAGTATGTTTTGCGCACCCTGTGTTCTGACACCTCTGAATGTGTTTTTATGCATCATGTGTAAAGCTTCTGGCCTATACCCCCAAATGTATTTTTATGCTTAGGTGGTTGTTTTTCCTAGTATAGTTATCCTAGTGATTTCATGGTTTCCTGCGTGATATTTTCCTAAGGTGGTTAGGGTTGCGTAGGCGGTATTTACCTTTTACCAGTGGTTACTGGTTGTGTGCTACATTTGCTATTTGGTGTTACAATTATTATATGTTTTAAAGTGCTTATTCCTGACAGTGGTCCACGTGGCCCTGTCCCTTGTATGTAATCCCTTGTAAATTCTGCCCAGTGCCCGTTGGCACAGTGTACATAATGTGATTACTATTCTAATGTGTTTGGTATAATACAAAGGCTATTTTTGATATAACCTTGTGTGGAGTTCCTTTTGTGGGGGGCCTGGGATGTTGTTGCTGGTGGGTGCTTGAACAAATACTTAACTTACATTGCCTCCGGGGTAAGCCTTACTGCTCGTGTCATGCTACCAAGGGGGTGAGCAGGGGTTATCTTGGCGTGTAACTCTTTTGCCCTGACTAGAGTGGTGGTTTCTGCCTGACAAGCCTCAGCCAACCAGAAATCCCATTTCTAACAGTATGTTTGTGTTCCCCAAGGTGCTTTCAGGAAGAGTGAGGTCTTCAGCTTCTTTCAGAACTCATAAATTGAGGAGGAGACTCTGATTATTTGGGGTTGGTCATTCAATGTCTTGCGTGCAATTTAAAAAAATGAGCGACCTTCGTTTTTGTGTCTGCCGATGTGGTAAGTGTGTGACTGTTAGAGTGAGGCAGAGCATAGGTGTCTGGTTGGTTGGTTAAAGTGTATGTTCAGGTATTTTGGTCCTGTGTTGTGCAGGGCTTTGTGTGTGTGCTTAAGAAGTTTGAATTGGCTGTGCTTGTGAATGGGGATACATTGAAGCTTCCTGAGGTGTGGTGTGATGTGTGTGCAGTGTGGAAAGCAGAGTATGAGTCTTACAGCGGTGTTCTGGATGGTTTGGAGTCTGCAAAGCAGTTGTTTGGCGATTCTGGTGTAGAGAGTGGTGTCGTAGTCCAGACTGCTGTTGATGAGTGCTTGCATGACTGGTTTTCTGGGATGAACATCTGAAGATTTATCACATCATGCATAGGGTGTGGAAGCAGGAGGTGTACACTGCATTTACTTTATCCATCCTGTTGAGCTTATCATCAAGGATGATGCCTAGATTTCTTGCGTGGTCTCTGGTTGTGGGTGTGGGACCTAGATCTGTTGTGAATAAAAAGAAGGGAGTGACACCACTTGCCAAGAGACAGGGTACCACAGGTAAGAAGTAGAAAAGACTCTCTTGGGGCTACTGTGAATCTATATATTTTTACATATCTATAGTGCACATTCAAACACTCATAGAATACACATTCCTGTATGAACCCAAGGATAAGGAACTCAAAAATCCATAACAATAAAACATTTGTTTATTAATATATAAAAAATTAACTGTACAGTATATCAGAATAATAATAAACAGATAAAAATCCCTGAGAGACAAATGAAGTGTAAGACATTCAAAACATCAAAACACGGTTACTCCACAAAGAATCACTCAATAACAATTTATCAGTCCATTACTTCATGATACTATTGGACATGGGGAGGTTCCTTGGATGTAACCATAAACCAAAAAGAAGCATCATCGCATTTCGGTGGTGATAAGTTATTGTGGCACCACCTTCATCAGGACATTAACAATTTTTTTCTCTCTTATATCTGATATTTAATTTACAAAACCTAATCAGAGAAATAAATACAAAAATTATATAACTAAACAGAATAAATCAATGTGTTAAACAGTCTTTAAATAAAACAATATTATAAACAAAAATCAATTACATTTAGAAACAATTTTAATAAAATAAGAGACCTTATTGTACAATATTAGAAGTTAATTCTCCTTGTGTCCACACAATTGCCTGCAGGGTCCACGTCAACATACTTTTCATACCACAATCGCTACCACACATCAAATGTGTTTCTTTCTATTAAGGATACATTCCTCAACAACTAAATCATATGGGTGAGACCCTTAATCATACTATAATGGGGTACCCAAAAAAGTCCTTATGATCAGGGCCAGTACAGTGAATCACTGCTCCGGTCCCTATTTGACATCCCTAGATGTAAACTACTAAAGGTTTATTTTAACTTCGAGGAATTTTATATTTACATTTTTTAAAAGAACCCACCTAATGAAGATCACAATGGTGGTGAATCACTCTTTGGGCAGAGTTTCTCACCCGTGTAAATACAGGAATGTGTATGTGTATTCTGTGAATGTTTGAATATGCACTATAGATATACAATCTATATAGTTGAAAATAGATTCACAGTAGCCCCAAGAGGGTCCTTTCTTCTTTTTACCTAGATCTGATGGCCACCAGGTGAAGTCCCATGGGGAGGTCTTGTTGCCGAAGATCAGTACTTCCAGCTTGTCAGAGATGAGCTGCAGGTGTTGATATGCATCCAGTCTGCTACCATGGTCATGCAGTTGGTGAATTCGTTCTGGTGGTGGTTGTTTTGTCTGTCAGGGAGAGGATGAGTTGAGTGTTGAAAGGGCAGGGCCCAGAAGTTCTGGATCTATTCTAGAATCACAATTCGATGGTTCTTTTTAGCAGCATGTAAGCATGGAGGAGAGAAAGTCGTTAATATTGCTAATCAATTCAACAGGAATTTCTCTGGACATACAGCAACCACAGACAACTGCTTAAAGTTAGTTAGTTTGTTACATATTCAATAATAACTGGACAGAAAGACACCTCAAGATGAGAATGTAGAAAAGGGAATGGCTTGGTGCTGATGGAGTGAGCAGCTCTCACCGCGAGCTCCCATCGGCCAGCCGACATCGCTGATCATCCTGAACCCCTACGGGGGCACAACACCCCACGGTGCACCCCCACAACTGTGATTGAAGCTGGGGCACCCAGCCGGTGAAAGAACTCTCCCCACAGCTGTAAACTGCGGAAACTCGCCCGTGGCAAGCGCAACTGAGCGTTGAGCTAAGATGGCATTGGCCAGCGGGAGCTGCGGGAGATGAGCGCTAGCTGCCTGCAGCAAACTGCGAGTGTACAGCACTGGAGCGCCTCTTCTTCCGCCCCCTGCCTGGAGTAGCCCCAAGGGCTGGTGGACTCCAGAGAAGCTCCCAACACACCAGCGCCTGATAGACCTGATGCGCCACCAGCAGTGATGAAAGGTGGTAAGATCGCAGCGCAGGCGATAATCGGCGATCCAGGGACACTTTAACTGGTGCTGCTCTGCATGAGCCATAGGGTGATTCCCTCCCTCCTGCCCACTGAGTGGCATGGCATGCAGAGACCTGGGGCTACCAAGGTCGGGCTTGACTCAGGTAGCCTAGATGCTGAGGACCTTGGAACGGGCCTGGTGGGCCCACAACCAGAAGGAGAGTAACAGCACCTATGGAGCCCCCCCCCGAGCAGAGAACTTGGCGCGCACGCAGCTGTGCTGAAACAATGAGAAGGTGAGCCTGGATAGAAACGAAGCTGGGGCCGGTGCTGGCTACCCAGGAGTGCCACTGGTGGATAAGATGCGGCTTTGACCCCCTCCTGCTTCATAACCCCGAAGTGAAGAGCCAGGGAGCACGGAGAGGAGAGCGGGCTAGAACCTTGGTGGGCCCGGGTGTCTAACCGGGTGGTCTGAACATGTGCTGCTGTGGAGGGATACCCGGGCCGTCTGGGACAGGCATGGGTTCCTGAGTTGCCTGGATACTGCTGACAATAGCAGACACCATAGATGACGAGCACGGGGGGCCTGGAGCAGGACACTCAGACTTACAACTTTGGTTGCAAGGCATGGCAGCTACTGACAACAACGCCATACTGGGCTGAGGTGGGGGCGGACGTCTGCTGACAGGAGCCTGCACTTGGAGGGACTGGCCATCTGTGGGCACTGGAATGACCTTGTGGAGTGTGAGGCTGGTGACAGAGAGACAGCGCTTGCTGGGGCTCCTATTGGGCGTACGCCTGGATTGAGGAAGATGGTGTGAGGCAACAGCTGGAGCGACGCGGGGTGGGCCCAGGCTGGAACAAAGCAAGGAGAGCCGCTGGAACCCCCAAGAGTGCGCAATCGACCCAGGTGCTGAAGATCACATCGCCTCCCAGGACATTGGAGTGAGGCGTTGAGGAAAACGGGCGCCTGTGGAGAAGTCCTTGCCCATTGCGCTGTAGTGCGTGACCCGGCTTCTGCCTGAGACAGCAGTTGCAGTGGACAAAGGGCAAGTGGAACTTGGAGCTGTGGTTGACCACTGGGCCTATCACTCTGAGTGTGTCTCATAGCTGCTGGCGCTAGCACTAATCGGAAAGACGAGTATGAGGCGGGGCTCCTGAGCAAGTGCTCGCTGGACGGGATCAACGTATACCAGGCGGCAAGGATTTGTAGCACCCCATGAGCATGCGCAATACCAGGAGCACCGTAGGACATGAGGACACTATGGGGAAACCCCTTAAAAAGAAGGACAAGGAAGATCCCACTATGACCGCGCCTGCAGAAGAGAGTGGGCTGACCACGCAACAAGGAGTGCACCCTGTAGCCACAACACTGCAGGACATCCTACAGGCTATCACCACATCTAGTAAGCACTTGGAAAGTAAAATTGACTAGTTGAGCTTGGACATGGGGCTCCTCCGAGAAGGGCATAGAAAGCTAGCAGACAGGATCAAGACAAATGAAGGGAAACTCGTGGAGGCTATGCCGGCGCTCACTGCCATGCAGCAACGAATGACTCAATTGAAAACGAAAGTGCCGACACTGGAGGACAGGGCTGAGGATGCCGAAAACTGGTCACATAAGAGCAACCTGTTGATCGCGGGCCAACCAGAGAAAATCGAAGGCCGCGACATGACGGCCTACCTAGAGAAATGGCTCAAAGATGAGATAGCACCTGGGTTCCTACAGAGAAGTGAAGTAGAGACTGCGCCAGCTGAACAACAAGTAAGTGACGCAATAACCAGCTATGCTCCGAGTGGTGACGGCAGGGGACACGTAGTTCTTCAAAACCCAGCAGGAGGCATCTGACTGGATGGATCGCCATGGCAGAGCTGGAACATCACAGACTTTGGCAAGAAGAGGACGGCGCGGACCACGCTCCAGGTCACAGAGGGTTAGAGCAGACTCACAGGCACCATCACAGGAAGAGGCACAGCTTGAGCGAATGAACCCGATGCAAGTAGTGGCCCAGATCAGGGAGCAGTGCAGAGTCAGGACATTCCCGAAGGCAGCGACCATGCAGGGGGCAACGGCTCTGAGGGGGTCCAGCTACTCTGAGACGCATAGTGAGTCGCTTCCGAGTGTCACGCCGCAGACGGAGAATGGCATCATAAGATGGTGAGACCCAGCAGACCTGGCCCTGTGGAATATGAGCATAGCGGGACGCCCCTGCTGTAAAACAAAGGTATTGGGGTAATTAAGGGAGAAGTACTGCGGGGTAGACCGCTGAGGGTGCGTAGAGCGATGGTGGCTGCCGAAACCAGGAGAGCTTCAGCAGCTTGCCACCCTCTGGGACTGACTTCCTACCCTGCAAGCAGCCACTTGTAGACTCTATAAACTGGTTTGGATGGAGGGTTGTTTTTTCCTACTTATCCTGGGGAGTGGGAGTTTGAGGGTAAGTTTATTGTTGGGATCACGGGGAATCGTTGGGTTGCAAAATGCTGGAAACTATGTGGGCTCACATGAGAGATGGGCGTGGTGGGTGCTGATTGGCCTGGGAGGGGGTCAGATCACGGTAATATTCGAAAATGGCTGAAAACCGACACTACAAATACATGACCTGGAATATTAGGAGCATGCACACAATGTAAAAATGCCATAAAGTCCTCTCATATATAAAACGGCGAGGAGCCCAGATAGCTCTTTTATAAGAAACTCATCTAACATAAAAGGAGGGACAGGCATTGCACAGGAGATGGAGAGGGCAGCTCTATTATACTACCTACTTGGCTTATGCACGAGGGGCATTGGTGTGGGTGCAGGCAGGGGGTAACAGAAAAGAGGAAACTGAGGTGCACTCACTAGTATTACCCAGTGTAATCTATGAATCAACCTGATAGTCTTAAGGGTGCTGCACTACTCATTGTACTGGCTATACAATAGGAAAACAAGAGAAAGATGCAGATGGCAATCTGCATGTAGTGCGCACTGTTCCTAAGGAAACTGATTTCCAATATATCAACAATATAAATCACACAACACATCTTTAACTCAAATGCAATTAGCCAATTTTAGTGGCAAATTTTCTTCAAAGATCATAAACCAATTTCATCATTGTTTACATTAAATCCTATTTACATATATGGTACACAAAATGGAAATGTGTCATTCTCTTTTTCAGGGAAAGGAATATATAACATCAAATATAACAAAACAAAAACCAAAAAAATGTCAATGATATTTCAAAATGTTCTTGTCATTGGAACATTAATACCTTATCTCAACATTTCCAGAGCCCAATGCATTTCGGGAAATATTCTTCCCTTCATCAGGGGCAGTATCCTGAAACACAAAGTAAGCAAACATCACAATTTAATCTAATCAAAATGAACAATAAGACACTCTATTTAGGTGAGTCCAAAGCGTAATATCGCCCTGTGTCATAAGCTATGATGTACCCGTGATTGCAGGGCTATAAAGCATTCATAGAAAGTGGGATTAACAAGGTTTTTGCACTCTAATACACCTCACTTTATACCAAAACGTGTGCATGTGAGGTGACAGCCATGGAGAACTACCTGAGTGATCTGCCGCTGACAAGCCTGGCCCCTGAAGTATGCGGAACTGTTGGGGGTAGATATCACGCAACAAGAGATTCGAGTGGCAATTCAAGGGGATGGCGTCTAATAAAACGCCTGGCACAGATGGCCTGCCGGCTGAATTTATCGCAATATATGTGGAGGAATTGGCACCACACCTGGCTGCGCTAAAACAGAAGGCCCGAGAACTGGGGAAGTCACCTGACAGCACCAGTGAGGCCCTTATTATCACCATACCTAAACCATGGAAGGAACCCCATGACTACACGTCCTACAGACCATTGTCCATGTTGAACATGGATTATAAAATCTTGAGTAAGATCCTTGCGACCCTTTTACTGCCACATATGCCTCATCTTGTCCATCCAGACCAGGCAGGATTTATTCCGGGGCGGAACACTGCCACAAACGTCAGATGCCTTTTAGCGGTAATAGACTGGGACGGATACAATAAACAGGAAGCAGCAGTGCTCGCAGGAGACATAGAGAAGGCATTTGACAGCCTAGAGTGGCAATACTTGTATGCAGTCTTGGCCGGTATGGGCTTGGGAGAGGGTTTCCTGAAATGGGTGCAGCTCCTGTACGCAGCCCGTGTGCACTGGCAGAGTCATCTCACCCAGACTAGGGGTAGAAAGGGGGACAAGACAGGGATGCCCCCTCTCTCCCCTCCTGTTTGCTCTGGCCATGGAGCTGCTGGCCTGTAGAGCCAGGAGCGGCCAGGATTACAGGGGACTAGAGATATCAAGGGTCCGACATCTGATAGCATTGTATGCAGATGATCTTCTGATCTTTTTACATGACACTGTGGGCGAACTACAGGGGGTGCAAGCTATGCTGGCCTGATTCGGCACTGTGTCTGGCCTCCAGGTTAAGTGAAAAAATCCAGTTTGTTTCCATTAACCCTGGATGCTTCTCCGCCGCTTATCTTTGAAGGTCTCCGGTCCGAGCCGGGCTGCCTACCATATATGGGTGTAAAAATTTACCATGATGCGTCGGACCTCTTAGAAGGTAATGTAGGCACAGTAGTGAAAGCGGGCATGGATTTCTGCGGCATAATGCTTCTTTCTGTAGCTGGTAGAGTGGCAGTGATGAAAATGATAACATTGCCACGCCTCTTATATTATTTCGGGACACTGCCAGTGTGGATACCACGGGCAGTGTTTAAAGAGTTGGATTTGATGGTCACTTCTTTCATTTGGAGTACAGGCAGGCGGAGAGTATCACTGTCGTCCCTGCGATGCCCTAGAGCACAGGGGGGGCTAGCAGTGACCGAATTTGAGAGCTATTATTTAGCTGCGCAGCTATACTGGCTGATCCAATGGCTGGCGACGGATCTCAATCCCGACAGAGAGTGCTGCCCGGACATGCCGGACACTGCCAATCTAGCAAAAATCCTTTTACGAGTCCGTCGTACTGCACCAGCAGACCAAATTGCTACCAAGGTGGTACTACGCTGTTGGACCAGATAACTGAGGAAAGTGGGCGCTGTGACTCCTTATTCCCCTGTCATACCACTGACAATGTTGCAGTATCTTCTACAGGGAGAGCACTTGGCCGGACTAGAGGACTGGGCAAAACTGGGGCTGAGGGAAATGGTAGACTTTTACAGAGACTCCGCACCATTACCCTTTAAAGACCTGCAGGCTACTTATGACATTCCTGGTGGCCACTTCCTAAGGCATACGGCCTTGACTCTGAAAATTAGGGCGTATTGGAGGAGCGAGGGCACGGAACCGCGAGCGCTGGCGGGGTGCAGATATGTGGCGCTCTAACTTAAAACTGTGTCCTGCCTCTAAAAGGCCATAGAGTCAGATGCACGGAAGCCGCTAGAATGACTGAAGTTGCAATAAGAAGAAGACCTTGGTAAGGACATACCAGAGAGGGACTGGGGAAATATTTTAGAACGCTTTACAAAGGCGTCCAGGAATGCACGTTTCAAATTAATTAACCATTATGTGCTACATAGAGCATATCTAACGCCACCCCTCATTAGTAAGTACTTCAGAGTGGAAACAGCTGCCTGCCCGAGATGTGGGGAGGGGGAGGCTCGCATACTCCACATGTTCTGGGACTGCCCCCTACTGCAGACCTTCTGGGGAGACATATGGCAGATATTGGTTATTTATTTATTTATTTTTGACATTTAATAGAGCGCGAACAAATGCCCGCAGGCATCTCGGCGCTGTACTGTTGTAAACTCTCCTATGCTCGGCTTCTTGCTCTTAGAGGTTAAACAACCAGGTTTTCAGCTGCTTTCTGAATGACAGTAGATTTGGGCTAGATCTAATGGATTGGGGGAGCGTATTCCATAATTTCGGGGCAGCAACCAGAAAACGTCTGTCTCCCCAGGTGACCAGTTTAGTACGGGATACCACCAGATCATTTAGTTTGGCTGAACGGAGAGATCGGGAAGGATTGTATAGAATGAGGTGATCTCTCAGGAATTGAGGGGCTTGTTGGTGCAATGATTTATAAACTATGCACAAGGTCTTGAATTTAATTCTGTTCCTGATAGGGAGCCAGCTTCTCAAGGTATCAGCTATAGGTTTAAATCTAGGGATTCCCGAGAGAAGTCTAGCCGCTGCGTTCTGTACTGTTTGCATTTTCTTGATGACCCTGATTTGAGCATTGGCTAGCAAGCCGTTGCAGTAATCTAATGCAGACAGGACTAGAGCGCTGACTAGTGTCTTGCCTACGCTTTTTGGGAGAAATGGAAGGACCTTTTTTACCAGCCGTAGTTTGTAAAACGCCATAGAGGCCGTCTGGTTAGCATGAGCCATGAAATTCAAGTTGTCGTCAAAGATGACGCCTAGATTTCTCACCTTAGGGGTTGGTTTAGGCAAAGCTCCAAAGGATGATGGCCACCAAACTGATGACCAATTAGGACTAAGATGACCGAATGTTACCACCTCGTTTTTTTCGGAGTTCAGTTTTAAACAGTTTGCTGACATCCATTGTCCGATGGCCAGCATACCTGCTTTAAAACTCTCCGCTACAGTTTCCCCATCATTTTTGACGGTAAGAATCAACTGAGTGTCGTCTGCATATGAGGTAAGGTTCATCCCGTGGGGTTTGATGGTTTTAGCCAGGTCCGACACATAGATGTTAAATAGTGTCGGACTTAGGGATGAACCTTGAGGTACCCCACATGGCAAGGACAGTTCCGCTGACTCGAATCGTCCTAGGGTAACTGCCTGTGATCTATCCATCAAAAAAGACGCCAGCAGATCCCTGGCTAGGCCTAGCACGCCCATCTTTTCAACACGGTCGACCAAGATCTTATGGTCGACCGTGTCGAAGGCAGCCGATAGGTCTAGAAGCACCAACAGTGCAGAGCCTCCTTGATCTCGGATTAATCTGATGTCGTCCGCCGCTTTGATTAGCGCCGTTTCTGTTCCATGAAACTTGCGGAATCAAAATTGGGTTTCATCGAGAAGATGGTGTTGCTCGATAAATGCTGCGAGTTGGATGTTCATGGCTTTTTCTGCTACTTTGGCCAGAAAAGGGAGGTTGGCGATAGGCCTATAATTTTTTAACTCTGTTTTATCTAGGTCAGATTTTTTCAGAAGGGGCTTCAATAAAGTTTTTTTTAGAGGGATTGGATAAATTCCTGTGCAGAACATCAGATTGCAGATTTGGGTTATGACTGGGATCAAGGTGTCCATTATTGGGCGGAGAGTTTTCAAAGGACAAGGGTCCAGTGCTGAGCCAGATTTAATGGACCTGATGATATCCTGAACTTGATTTTCTGAAATTTCCACAAACTGTGGAAAGATATTATCGGTATGTGGCGTATTTATGTCGTTAGTACTCTGATTGTCAGAGGAGGTGAACGCAGAAAAGATGTCATTCACTTTAGTGAAAAAGAAGGATGCTAATGAGTCACAGAAATTTTGTGAGGATGGGGGGTTCAGGTCAGGAGCATCTCCTGCGAGCTGCTTGGTTATCTCATAGAGCCTTTTGCTAGAGTTTTTTGCACTTTCAATTTGCTCCTTGTAGTACTTTTTTTTGGCCTCCATGATCAAGGATTTGTACTTCGTTAGAAGCTCCTTATAGTTGTGTTTGCTTTCATTGTCATAGTTTTTCCTCCAATGCCTTTCTTTATTTCTACAGAGCTGTTTATGTTTTCTTAGTTCCTCAGTATACCAAGGTGCTGAAGGAGAAATCCTATTTCTGGATATGAGTTTAACTGGTACTAATTTGTTAGTAGCCTGATCCAGCCAGGCTTGGTATTGCTTTGTAGCTATTTCTGGATCAGTGGACAGTGTTGGTTTAGAGTTGTCTAGTGATACCTTAAGGTTTGGAATATTAATATCTTTCCATACTTTAAAAGGTTCACGTCTGGGAGGGGATGCTTTAAGAATAGGTGCTTCGTTAATCGTTATAGTACCTAAGACCAAATGGTGGTCAGTCCAGGTCATTGGAAGATCATCAGTAATTCGCAAACCTTCCAGATTGGTAAAATTATATCTAAATGTTCAGCCCTGTATCAACCCTTCCCTGTTGGGAGCATGGTACATGAGGCATTGGGGAAGGGAGGGAGGGAATCCCGTCACAGCACGATTGGGCTGCTGATGTGGGTGGGAGGAGGGGGTAGAATTTGTGCACTGTCACTTACTGTTAACCTGACATGACTAAATGTTACTGATACAATTGACCTGCTCGGCCATTACCTGATGGGGCAGGGGGCCACCAGTTGTTGTACCACACGAAGGGGGTGAATCTGAGGATGAGGACTTCCGTCTTCTCCGAGTTGAGCTTCAGGAAGCTGCTGCTCACTCAGGTTGCGACTTCCTTCATTATTTCCTGGAAGTTCCTCCTGGTGGTGTCTGGTTCCTTGGTGAGGGAGAGGATGAGCTGGGTGTCATCGGCATAGGATACTATGCTGAGTCTGTGTTTTTTGACGATGGTTGCAAGGGTGTCAATGTAGATGTTGAAGACCATGGGGCTGAGGGAGGATCCTTGTGGTACTCTGCATTTGATCTCTGTGGGTTAGGAGAAGAAGGGCAGGAGTCTAATTCTTTCAGTTTGAGCAAGGAGTGAGTGGATCCAGTCTAGGGCATCTCCTTGTATGCCAGCGCTGTGGAGTCTGGCGGCTAGTGTGCGGTGTGGGATGATAATGTTCTTCTTCTCACAACATTTGTCTTGGGCTCCCAAATCTTCTCCCCTGCACAGGAAAATGCCTGTCCCTTATCAAATCAGACCTTACAATGTAACTTTTTTCTCCTTGTTTGACTAATAAAACAAAGACATTATTCTAGCTAACAAGACCACATCTTTCACATGCAACACAAAACGTGAGAAAGAACAAATTACACAGCACATATGAAATTCAAACTGTAAATTCTAAAGTGGGACCTTCCAGGGAAAATGCTTTTCAGGTCTACAAGATTTGGCTAACATAAGAAAATGGCATGAGAGCTTTGCAAAATTGCATAGGAAAATAAGGCACATTCAAATAATACATTTACCTACATGTAGAATGACAAGATTAATAAACACTTTTAGTAGATGAATTATTGTCAGTTCCACAGCATGAACTCTTCAGCTTAATGTTTTCTGCTTGTTACATTCACCTTCTACGTTGGTCAGGTTATTATTCAATGGCCGAAACACATCACATTTCATGTTATTACGTTTCGTAATTCTAAATACTTTAAAAAAAAATCTTTATTGATTTTAAGCATAGGTGATAATATGCAACAATAACCAATATCACTTATCATGTGGACATCACAAATTGAGCAATAATACAGTATAGATAAGACCTGAGCTTTGCGTAGTAGATGAGCTAGGTTGCTCAGGCTTGACCTGTAAGTTGCGGTCCACGCAACGTGGTTAAGACATTTATGATTCAACACAACTGCCATATTTGGTCCCCATCAGCTATCCAGGTGAGGCTCAGTAGCTTGATCAGCGATGGCGCTCTGCTCCAGGAAATATGACTGTAGGGGAGTCTAAATGTCTCTAGGGCAGGAAGAGGGCGGTAGAAGTTCAGGATAGGTGTGCAGTTGTTCTTGGCATTATATGAGATCATTCAACCAGTCTTTGAATTTAGGAGCCCTTCCCAAGCCCTCTTTTCAGGCCCTTCTTCACTTGGCAAGCAAGAGTGCCAGGAAGATGTTCTGTGGAATGTGTAGCAAGTACTTTAGAAGTGTTTAAAAATGGCAGCGATTTCCGAGGTGTCGCTGCGTGTGTATCCTTCTTCATGCGGGATTTCTAATATGGTGTTGGAGAATCTAGGGGGACAAATCAGGGCCGCCAGGGCTTTGCCCAGTCTCTCACCCTCCCGGTATCTGCGAGCTTGAAAATGTTTCCCTCTGAACTTACATTTGACTGTCTCTGGATAGTCATTCAATAGTTCTCTCAGGCACGTCTGTAACTCTGGGGTGGGTTTAGCTTGCATTTGGGCCTCAGTGTGCTAAAGTTCGCCATCTATTTTATGGAGTGTGGAACGGATGTCCCTCAATATCCCCCCACTTTTGGCAATGCAGATTCTGCGCACAGTGACTTTGAAGTCTTTCCATACAGTGGAGTATCGTGCCACCAAATTGTCATTGCGGGGGAAGAAATTTTCGATTTCTTGTTCGAGTTCAGCTCTAAATACAGGGTCGAGCATGGGCTGTGCAGGCAGGTGCCAAGACAGGTATGGGGACTCTTCATGAGGGGGCACAAGTGTGAGAAGTAGTAGGTGCATTGTAGCAGGGTTTCCGTTCTCCCACAGAACTGTGCATAGAGATCTAGAACCTGGGTGAGTTAGGGTGACCCAAAACTCACCTTTGTTTCAGAAATCCCCTTACCAAGCTAGCTACAGTGTCTCATCGGTAGTAATAACTTCCCAATGACTTAGACAATCCAGAACATGAACTTAGGGTACCTTAGGTATCGAGGAACACATGAACACTCTTTCTTTATATAATCATTACAAACCGAAACTGGGAGGCAAAGAACACACGTGCAAGTTCGAAATGTTTATTTTTCAATGCAAAGTTCTCAAACGCAGTATCTTGTATAATATCAACATACATATTATAAAGATCAGAGTTAGCAGCATAGTCACTAATCCACAATAAGCAAAAGGTGATAGCATGTTATGATGCAAAAATCTATAGAATTCTTTATCATCTATATTTCGCGCACCCTATTTAGCATATTATATTATATTTAAGAAGGTCTCGTTTGGGTTCTAGCAGAGCGGGCCCATACCTCTAATTCTCAGTAGGAGTAGATCACATCAACAGCTACCAGCTCTCTGCATGCGAAGCATCAAGTGTGTTGATTCATTCCCTGTAACTCTATCATAAACCCGCGTAGAGCCCAATGTTGGCAGCAACATTATTTGTGTTATGTCTAATGTGGTGCGAGGATCAGGCCTTCAGCAACCTTGTGTTAGGTTATTCTTAGAGGGTGCAGTTCTCAGTGTGCAGACAGTTGTACCAAGTGTACCAAGCACAATTGATATCAGAGCAATAACAGATTATTCTCAAATAAATCACATCTTTCGTCTAGGTTGAAAGCTACCATAACAATTAGGTGTCGTGTGCAAACTGAAGCTGAAAGAAAATATGGCGTTTAAACATTTAATAAGCTCATGCTAACTTAACACAATATATAGAAACGTAGTAACCATATGACACCCCCCCCCCAATGATCCGAGGACGGTTAAAAAAGGGAGAAAATATAAGCCAATACTCTATGAGAGGCAAAACATGAAAGCAGAGTTCAATAATATTGAGCCAAGCTGTATGTAAATGTATATAAGTTATTAATAACAAAAATATGTATGAATGCCTATAGTGGCCACACCAAAAACATAAAAAATTCGAACTCAAGGCCTACTCCCAGTTCATAGGCCTAGAACATATGAAAGTCGAATGTTCGTAATAAAAAAGGCACCATTCAGAATTACTAAAAAGTCACGTGCCATAATAATGAACGTCTTCAAAGTCACTCATGGGTTGAATGAATATGCAAAATAGGTAGCTACAGCTTCCAAAATGAAATCACTGTCATCATCCGAAAACAGTTCAGCCATCCAATTAAGCAATGGGAAAGAACATACGTGCTCCTCCAGCACCGATTCCTCTAGCAACATCAGAGGACAACTCAGTGGGTTCTTGAGAACGCTATGTGCCAGAAAGTCATGCGCCGCTGCGAATATGTCCCACTGACCCATTAGTCCATGCATCGCTGCCAAAGCCAAAACTCTTTCGCCAGAACAAGCCAACTCGTGAGCAACTACGGGGCTCATCAGCTGATCAAAATTGACGTCAGCAGAAGTCGGTAAGCAGAGACACAAATCAATGGCCCAGTCGAAATCACAGCTCAGGCAATGAAACACAGGCTGGACACATGTGAAATAGGAAGACCGAAATGATAATCCAAACGCTATGCTTAAAGTCGCAAGCGGTAAGGAGCCATAGTATTCAAGCATCCGGTTGCGAAACTGCATCATTAGGGGCTGAGCGTTTCCTTGCGCAGGATGGGCATCCATGTTTTATAAAGGAAAATATCACCAGAACTCCTGCAGCCAAAGCCAGCAAAACAGGGAATCCGCCAAACAGGCTTGCGAATATAGATTGAAAAACCACAGGGATAATACCAAATACTTTTTCAAACGTAGTCACAAGACCACTGCTAACCAATTTAAAAAAAGTGCTAGGCCAGTCGTGGAGGAGGCATTGAAGATCTGATGAACCAGCTCGCAGAAATGAAACGGCAAATCAGTATTTAAAAGTGCCTGCACCTCTGTGCGTGTGTTAGCTATGTGAAGGACATAAGTTTCTCGGGCTGAACTCAGGGCCACTTCTTTCTGAGACAATAGTGCTCTTATTCGGCTCAAACCATTGAACTTCGCTCCCAAGGTTGGTATTAGGGGCCAAATAGAAACATCTGCACTCCCATGCGTGGGTGGATATAATACGTTCTTGCAACACACCACGCGTTCTGATACAGTAACCACATAGGCGATACCGACCATTAACCCACAACACATTTCGTTATTCAAAAGTAAATAACTACCGTTTGACAATAAAGTGAATGTGGGAACTATTGCAGGAACTGGCGTGCCTTTCAAAGGCTAAGTTAGGCTTGTCCTGATTACAAGAACCATGCAACTGGATGTGTCTGCATATTAGTGAGCGGTCAGGCGACTTTGTACATTCCACACCATTCAGATTCACTTCATTTCCCTCCTTAAGACATCTATATGTGTAGGGTAAGGACCATGTCTCATGGAGGAAAGCACTTCCTAATGGTTCATATCGCCCTATAGCAATATATCGCATACAATTTGTAAATTTGTACATAGCAAAAGGCAAGGTAATAATACCATGTATAAGCCATGCAGCAGCAGTAACCTCAGCCACAGAGAAAGGCAAAGATTCTAACTTCTCAATGTGTAACATAGAAAATTATGCATCTCGCATGGAAAGCATGCGCTGCTTGTCAGACAAATTAAACGGGGCAAATAATGATGAGACGTTCATATAACTCCAAGGCACTCGACCAGACTTCAGAGTCTGTAGTGTCCAGGCAAACTGCATAACAGAACGCAATTGATTTTGACCATGATATAATACTGACACTTCATCATGCACAATGTCAACAACAGAAGAAACAATATTGTTTAATGTATAAATTCGGGAAGAAAGCGTGTTAATACTGTTATCGACCACTGCAAGTACCTTTTCCAAATTTGCATGGTCAATTGCCCTTAGGCGCTTAGCAGCCTCAATTTGAGACACTTTCCAAATTTCATTGTAAACAGCATAAATCCACCGTTTAGATCTACCCTTAGCCGGGCCTTTTATGAAATCATTTAAATCCACATTTTCAGTTAATTGAGATAGATGTAGCTTAACTGCAGCTAACGTGGAATGTTGCAACCAATTCTGACACAGTTTCCCCACAGAGTAAGTGGTGACAGTATAATCAGTTTCAAAACAGGGATCTGGTCGTACTTGTGTGAACCCTTCAGCCAACCCCAGGAATCAACGTTGGCAAGAATCAGAACTCTTTTGCCACAACAGCCAACCTTTTGGATCCAAACTGGATATGTTAAAGGACGAATTGTGTAACAGAGACTGTATCTCATTAATAGACAAATCTGAAAAATTACCCCATCCTGAGTATTCTTCTAATTCGGGGATAATTGGTGTATTTAATTTTTTAGAAGTAGCCAATCCAAAGCATGTTGTTTGTGAAACAGTAGAATTTAGAAACGACATGTGATTCGGGATGAGACATGCACGGTGCAAAGCCTCAGTGCCTTGTACCTGCCACTCTTTGGTACCCCAAACCGATTTAAGGTCAATTATTCCATTCCAGAACTCGTAGCCATCTAAAGCCAATCTGTCTAGAAAGGAGTTCGAATACAGCAACTTTGTATCGGCAAGTCTAACTTTGGACATGGACTTTTCTGTCATTCTGAAATAAAGGGACTCAGGATTTGATTGATTGAAATCTGTAAAATATTTGTATTTTTTCAGAAATGTACTGGAGCTTCCAATTAAAGGAGCTGGGCAGTGTTCCCATTGCGTGTAATTCACAGTAACTCTCCTGGAATTTTTCTTATGGAGAAAATGATTACCATAATGTTGGAAGCAAAACAAATCACCATAATTTATAGAATCTAAATATAAGTCTTCAGCATCAAAAGCCGCATAGTATTTCAAATCAGAAAATAATGCCTCTACGGCCTGAACATCCCAATCATCAGAACGTATATCTTGTTTAATAACATCTCCCATGTTTACTCTAAGCACATTCGGAACATTAATCACTTCAGTGGGCCCATGTATTTGAAATCTAACCGCATCCCACACAATCCCATCAAGGACAGGCCAAGCAGTAATGTTAACTGTATTTAAGTTTCATTTCAGTCTGTGCGCTGAATGTGAAGAGGAAAGAGGGGCTAATGTTCCATTAAGGTACCGAATTCCTGTTCTTTCTTTAACGTAGTGACCATCGATCAGGCGGAAAAAATAAAACACAAAACCAATTGACATAAAAAGGTAAAATGAAAATAGGATCAACCAAATGTATGTCCAAGGGGGAATTAAAAAATGTTTTTTAAAGAACGTGGCATATCTTGCAATAGTTGAGGGTTTCTTTGAAGGTTCCGAAACAGAGTCAAAAGAGAATCTGGACTGGTCGGCCAAACAAGTCTGTAAATCAGGCATTGATAAATCAGCAGGATAGGTGTAGGTCAGCTCATCAATGTTAGTAACAGGAACAGTATTTAATAAAGGACTGAATATGGCAGGCATCTCGAGGACACCTCCTGTTCTGCACCAGATGTAATAGCCAGCACAGAGTGCCTGACCATGGAAGGACAGGATACAGCCGGTGTCATGCTATGAAGAATCGGCCACCCTGTGTGTCTTGACATTGTCAATAGAAATAAATCTGTTTTCCTTACGACCTGGAAGTGGTGGTAAAATGACTGTTCTTGTGCCCTTCACTCCAAGAACTCGAACCGGTGCACGATATGAGGGACCAAACTCTTTCTTGTTATCGATCTTCTCTCGAACCAGTTCTCCAACTTGGGGTAGCCAGCCAACTACCGGGATCTGCAGCGCATGATCCGATGTGGAGGGCAAATGTTCCTTTGCAAGACTGTCTCTGGTCTTTTGTAGATTCTGTAAAACATTGCAATGTTCATCTACGTCAAAGGCCGTGGCCTGGGCCTTGCAGTCTAGCCCATCGAGGTCAGGGACATACATCTTGATACCAAAGAGCATTTCGTACGGGGTTCGCCCACCCAGAGACCTTCTAGGGAGATTATTAAGCGCACGCTACACGCCTATGAGGTGGGCTAACCAGTTTCTGCCAGTGCCTATAACTTGAGCTGTCAAAGATTGCTTTAAGTCGCGGTTCATTCGTTCAACTACACTATTGCTCTCGGGCCTGTAGGGACTCGAAAACTTGACTTGGACCCCCAACGAAACCATAGCATCCTTATACGCCTTAGAGGCGAAAGCCGAACCCTGATCCGAATGGAAGGTACCACAGGCAAAAATTCCCACAAAGACTCGCAAATCCTTAATGACAGTTCGTGAATCAGCGCTCCGATGTGGCCATACCCAAACAAAGCGTGTGCATGAATCAACTGCTACTAAGATGTACTTGTATGCAGTATCAGAAGAAAATGGACCGCAGTGATCCAAATAAACGCAAGCAAGCGGTTTATTCGAGATGTACAACTGTGTCTGAGGCGGACGCGCAGCAGTTGAAGGCTTAATCTGCTGGCAAATGTCACATTGAAGGACATAATTGCGCGTCTGTTTGTACAGTCCCCGCCACCAGAACCTTTGTTGCAGCTGAGTTACAGTGGCTGAGACGCCCGCATGCGCAGACGCCACACCTTCATGAGCCGCTGCAATCAAAGCAGCCCTGCGATCTGAGTTGGGAACTAGACGTTCGCCAACATCAGGGATTCTCACATAAGGAACCTTATTGGGACTTAAGTGGTATGTGTATTTAGAAGGGAACCCCGCAGGATATTTACTTCCCTTCTCTGTTGCAGCAACTGCTGCCAAGATGTCATCATCTATTTTGCTTTTGTACCTCGTGACTGCTGCAACTAAGTATTTTGATACCGCTGACTTCGCGGCTTCATCAGCAAGCAAATTGCCAACAGCGTGGACCCCCACGCGCTGATGACCGAGAGTATGAATCACAAACACGAGTGGCAACTTCTCTTTAAGTTCCGCCACTCGGACCCAGATCAGTTTATGTTTTATTGTGCTACCTTTGGAATCACAAAACTCATTCTGAATCCAAAAGAACAAGTTTTCATTGTAAGACTGGACACAGTAGTAAGAGTCACTTACGATCAAATTCGTCACACTTGGATCTGCGTACTCCAATGCAAGCATCAGAGCACGAAGCTCCGCTAATTGTGCGGTGCAGTCCCCAAGCGTCTGCATGTGCACGACACTGGACTTGAACTCGTCGTTCCCCATGGCACCGACCACAATGGCGCAAGCGGAAACGTAGGCATGTTTAGAGCCATGCGCAACCTGCGCCGAACCATCAGTGTAAATGATGCAATGGAAATCCTCCAACTGCCGCATTGCTAAAGGAGCAGGATGAACAAATTCATACTGTAAATACTACTGCGACCGTAAAGTGGCGTCAAAAATAAACGCAACATCTTGTGACTTCAAGGATGCAGCCCATTGAATCCACCGAGGGTGCAAAGCTTTGGAATTAGGCACACTGGCTTTCGTAACTGCCAGTAAGGCAGGACACGGGGTAACAACCAACATGCGTTTTCCTTGTGACAGGGCACGTTCCTTAAGAATTGCCATCTGTACTGCAGTTAAAACCTTCTCTACAGTGGAAAAACGCAATTCAGCCGAAGTGTACAAGTGTGACTTGTAAGCAATTGGTACTGTATCTCCTTCATTAAAAGTCATGTAAGTGAAACCCACCGCCCCAGGGATAATTCTTATCACCAGGTTGGTCTGGTTATCACGAGTCTGTAAGTATTCAGAAGCGAGCAAATCAGCCTGCAAAGATTGCAGAATGGCTGAATGCTCAGGCAGCCAGCATGATTTGGAGAAAGATGGTTGTATCAAAGCATACAAAGGCTTGATACGCTGGGCATATTCCGGAATGTAAGTTCTCCCGAAATTAAAAAAACCCAGCAAAGACTGTAATTTTTTCAGTGTTGTCGGAGAGCGCAATTGTGCGCATTTCTCCAGGAAGTGAGGTGCTAACTCTTTTCCCTTGTTGTTAAGCTCGTAACCGAGAAACAACACTGTGTACTCTGCAATGTGCGACTTTGCAAAGTTAAACTTGTAACCAATGTCAGCAAAGTTACAAATTATGCTATTTACTCGACACAGATGCTCCCAAAGATCGTCGTCTGTGAGATAAATGTCATCCACATACGAACAAGCAACCGGGTCGATGCCCTCCAGAAGAGAGACAATGCGGGCGGAGAATACTCCAGGACTGTTCTTATAGCCCATTGGGAGACGCCAAAACATTTTTTGCACACCGCCGCATGTAAAACTGGTCCATTGGGAACTTAGACTGTCTAACCTATGTGCATAAAAGCCATTGGAAATTTCGAGCGTGGTTTTGAACCGTTTACGCTCAAGATTATTCACTAAAGCAGAGCCATGAGTATTCTGTACTGCGCAGTTACGGCAATGCGAGTTTAAATGCCTATAATCCAAAACCAAACGATATGAGCCGTCCGGCTTGTTTACAGTAAAAAGGGGGTTATTCATCGGTGACACACACGTTTCAATTACACCTTGATATTCCAATTGTTCAAGGATAGCCGCGACTGAAGCTTTGGCTTCACGCCGTATGGGATATTGAGGTTGAGGCTGCGGCTGAGACCGTAAAGGAATCTCGTGGCTTGGTGACAATTTATCCCAGCCACACTGATTGCGGTACACAGCCGGCGCAAGCGCCAGAGCCCACTCTTCTGCAAAATGCAGCGCTTCCACTCTCGGTACAGTGTGCGCGAAACTGGGTAGGATTACCTCCTCCCCTCGCGGAGCTGCGAGAACAAAAGGTGGGGGCCAGTCAGCCTCCGAAAGCAAAATGTCATACGTAGACGAGAGATTTTCCCAAAATACCCCTTTTACAGTTCGCTGCATGTCACCTTCTATTAACAGGACAATTTCAAAAAGACGTTCAGGGGGAGCAACATGCGTATCAGCAGTTTCAATCACAACATAAGTATCAGTCGCTGTCACCTTCAACAGTGGACGGAGGGCCTCTCTCACTATGGTAATCTCCGCCGCGCTGTCCAGCAAGGTCAGAGCCCACGTCAGATTCCGAAGCCGCGTTCTCACTATCTGGGGCATATCTATGCGCTGTCAGGGCGGCGACTTTCTTCGTGGCAAACTGTGGTCTCTTGGGCGTAGAGCCTTCCTGCTGATCTCCACCGTTACGCGGGCGGGGCTGACCACGTCCTTGCTGGCCACCCCGGCCCCCGCCGCCCCCTCCACCACCGGTTGAGGGAGCCGATGAGTCCTGAAAGGAACGAGGAGAGCGTTGGTCAGAAGCCTGAAACCTCTCAGGTGATTTAATCATCGCGCGGTCGCGCAAATCATAAACACGATCCGACTGCGCAGGCAACGGAGACGCAGGAGCAGAAACCTGTGTTTGTTGTTGTTGTTGCTTACCCCGATTCTGCTTTTTAGGCCAATTTTGTTTCTTGGACTTTTGTTGACCACTAGTTTCCGATGTCTGACCCTGGGGCTGCTTTTTCTCTTTATCAGGAAAAGCCTTAAGCCCCTTCGCATTGCGTCCAACCGTTTTATAAGCAGCCACAATGATCCTTGCCAACTGACGGGGTCTCTCGGCCTCGGGAATCAACGCTAAAGCGTTAGCAACCTGAAAGTTCACTGCATCTCCATTGACATTTGCAAGGATCAGATCGCAAACTACATCAAAGGAGCCACACAGGCGCATACCCAATTCAACCGCCGACTCCGGTCCGTGTTCGTCCTGAACACGTTTAAGGACCGCACCCAGATTGGTCACAGACGGGGTGCCATAGCACCTCGAATAGACCGCTGCAAAAGTCTTACCCCAGGTCTCACAGTCAACAAGCTCAGGTGCCAAATCTTTCGGTAAACTTAGTGTAAGAATCTGGTGCTCATCACCGGGATTCGTATTAGGAAACACAGCTTCTAGCTGGACGAAATTCTCTGCAATTTAGAACGGAAAATCATCCTTGTCCTGCGGCTTTTTGGCCATCACGGAATTCACCATGACAGGATTGATTTTCAAACCAGCCTGTTCTGCACGAAGCTGTGCGCCTCTAGGGGCTACGTCCTTAACATTACGGCTAGTGTAATGAACAAGCGCTCTAATCACTTCCACTGCGACTTCATGAAGTTGCCGCAGATCAGCTATGCCACAAGTGGCTCAATTAGGGTGACGGTGAATCCAGCCAAAGCGGGCCAAGGTGTGCCCGGAATGGACAAAGGACCCAACCTCGGAGCGGTTAAAGCGTGTGGTAGGGCGCCACCAAACCAAACTCCATGCTGCCAAGCGTCAATAGGAACCTCCAGTGCTCTGTACGGAGCATACGCAGCCGGTACAGCCGTAGCAGTGTAGAATTAGCGTTCACCGCCAGAATAAAACAGTTCGTACGGGTAAGCATGTTCCGCACTCACCACTAGAACAACAGCCAAGCCTTCCATAGGTACATTATAAGCTTGCAAATGGTCACGCACCGCAATGCAACTATGCGGCGGGATGTCCACGGCTTGTGCCATGTCAGCACAGGAAAGTGAAAAAACAAAGATTACTTTGTAGCACAACTGGGTAGTAATTCAATTAAACCGTTTTTAGATAGATTCAAGCTTGAAAACACCTATTTGAAAAATAGGTAGGTTTTTCCGACACTGCCGTTTTCCGGAAACGGGAATGAAGGGGTTAAGGTTTGAATGATATACTACTCGAGTGTCATGATATAAGGCCAACAACGTATGGGCGCCATGTAGCAGGGTTTCCGTTCTCCCACAGAACTGTGCACAGAGATCTAGAACCTGGGTGAGTTAGGGTGACCCAAAACTCACCTTTGTTTCAGAAATCCCCTTACCAAGCTAGCTACAGTGTCTCATCGGTAGTAATAACTTCCCAATGACTTAGACAATCCAGAACATGAACTTAGGGTACCTCAGGTATCGTGGAACACATGAACACTCTTTCGTTATATAATCATTACAAACCGAAACTGGGAGGCAAAGAACACACGTGCAAGTTTGAAATGTTTATTTTTCAATGCAAAGTTCTCAAACGCAGTATCTTGTATAATATCAACATACATATTATAAAGATCAGAGTTAGCAGCATAGTCACTAATCCATAATAAGCAAAAGGTGATAGCATGTTATGATGCAAAAATCTATAGAATTCTGTATCACCTATATTTAGCGCACCCTATTTAGCATATTATATTATATTTAAGAAGGTCTTGTTTGGGTTCTAGCAGGGCGGGCCCATACCTCTAATTCTCAGTAGGAGTAGATCACATCAACAGCTACCAGCTCTCTGCATGCGAAGCATCAAGTGTGTTGATTCATTCCCTGTAACTCTATCATAAACCCGCGTAGAGCCCAATGTTGGCAGCAACATTATTTGTGTTATGTCTAATGTGGTGCGAGGATCAGGCCTTCAGCAACCTTGTGTTAGGTTATTCTTAGAGGGTGCAGTTCTCAGTGTGCAGACAGTTGTACCAAGTGTACCAAGCACAATTGATATCAGAGCAATAACATATTATTCTCAAATAAATCACATCTTTCGTCTAGGTTGAAAGCTACCATAACAATTAGGTGTCGTGTGCAAACTGAAGCTGAAAGAAAATATGGCGTTTAAACATTTAATAATCTCATGCTAACTTAACACAATATATAGAAACGTAGTAACCATATGACAGCATGGCAAATGGAAAGATTGAGGCAGCTACGGGATTAGTCCGCTGGAGATGAGCCAGCTGTCTATCCGGGACCAGGAGGAGTGGACAGTGGTGAAGCAGGTTCCCTCCTTGTTCAGTGGGTGAAGGCTACGCCATGCATCCACAAGACCATGATCTGCAATGATCTGGTTAAGAGTATGGTGTGCAGTGGAGTAGTGACAGGGTTACGGGTGCGAGCGATCAAGCATTGGATCGAAAGTGACATTAAAATCCCCTCTCAATGCCATGTGGGTGGAGCCAGAATCTAGAATTTTTCCCCAGAGGACCCAGAAAAATGTGGGGTCATCAGTGTTCGGGCAGTAGCAGGATACAAGCGTGATTGATTGAGCAGCTAGTCTGCCCCATTGAATACTGTTCTTGCCCAGTGGGTCAGCGTAAGCCCCAATGAGGGTAAAGGGGAGTGTGCTTCTGATCAAGACAACTGTGCTGCATGCGTAAGTGGAGTATGAGGAGAAGCATCAGCTGGTTGACCATTGGGAAGCAAAGGATGGTGAGGTTGTGGGGCTAAGATGTGTCTCCTGGAGCAGAGCGCAATGTATGTTGTGTCGGTCCAGATAGGAAAGGATGTGACGGCGTTTGCGAGAGTCTCCCAGACCTCTCACGTTCCAAGTCAAGAAACTAGTGTGCATCAGGTAGTGGCCGAGCAGGTCAATTGCGTCAGTAACATCTAGTCATGTCAGGTTAACAGTAAGTGACAGTGAACAAATTCTCCCCCCTCCTCCCACCCACATCAGCAGCCCAATCCTGCTGTGACGGGATTCCCTCCCTCCCTTCCCCAATGCCTCATGTACCATGCTCCCAACAGGGGATGGTGGATACAGGGCTGTAAATTTAGATAACCAAAGAAAAATAGGGGTTCCATGAGTGGGTAGCGGCCAGAGGGTGAAAAAGAACCAGATCGCATTGGCGAGGGTGCTCGGATGAGGATAGTGAAAGGTTTTCTTGGAAATGGCAGTTTTTGCAGGGTTATCCCCAAACTATTTGCTTCTTCCTCCCTTGTTCTTCCTGACCTGTGGTTGTTGGCAATTGGACACCCCTCTGGAAGGCCCAAGGTACCCGCCTGGGCAGGGTGCAGTGTATCTGAAAGGTAGAGCATGTACTAGTGTCGGTGACATGCTCTGGTAGTGAATTACAGCCATTTACGTTTTTCACTATTGAGAGCCTATCTTGCCCGCAGGCTACAATGGGGAATGCAGTGGATAATGTTTACCTGCATATCTTCCCCTAGGAGCAAGATAGAGAATTGAAGTTTGGAATCCCTGAACTCAGAATTTAATAACACATCTTTTGGGTAGGATGGCTTTTAAATCCTGTGTTTGAAAGGGGCACTTTTAGAAAGTGGCTACTTTCTTGTCTGATCTTTCTGTGTGCCTTTGGCTGTTTGTGAATTGACTGTCTGGTTTGTGATTAACAGGGCTGGGGGATTCCAGGAGACAGAATGAGTCTGCCCAGTGATGAATAGAGAGATCTGCTTCTAGATGGGAGGGAGGAGTTGCACCTGGGACCTGAATAGTATTGTGACTGCCCCCCACAGTGCTGGCTCCACCCCCTGTGGTTCGTCTGATGTCTCTGCCCTGCACTGTGAAAGGAGAGAAGGAATCATGTCAACAAAGTGATCCAGGGCTGTTCTTTACCTCCACAATGCTGGCTCCACCTCCTGTGGGGCGTCTGATGTTTCTGCTCTGCACTATGAAAGGAAAGAAGGAGGCATGTAAAGAGAGTGCTCGTGAACTGGTTTGGACTGGGCTCAGAGCCCTCCTGCATAAAGGGAACAAAGACTTTTAGGGGTATAAGTACAGGACCCCAGACCACTGAATTTTAGATCATCCTGGAATCAAGAAGGAGCCTCTGCCAAGGAGAAAGCTGGAAGACTGAAGAAGAAAGACTGTCCTGCGGTTGCTTTGCTGGACTTTCCTGCAGTTGCTTTGCTGCCAAGGAGAGGCCAAGGACTTTGCTTTGTGCTGTGTCCCCTTGCTTGAAGGAATCTCCAAGGACCTGAAGAAGAGATGGCTCCCTGTTAAGAAGTCCTAGGAACAAAAGGACTTCACCCCCAGCTTCCCTGAACTCTACTTAGAGAGTTCTGTCCTTCCTAGAGTGCTTGGGCCAGTTGTGGTGCCTCTGGAAGTTGTACCTGTATTGGGAACCTGGAAACCAAGATTTTAAAGACTTTCTGCAAGTTTAACGCATCACTCGCTTATGGAGTGCATCACCATCAGTACAAGGAAATTCCTGCTGCTTCGAAGGCCGAGATCGTCGCAGCGCCTGTTGCCGCTGCCAGAGTTGTCGCATCCTTCGTTTGCGGGACGCACCAGTCCGGTGCGGCAATATTACCATTGCTGCGAGTATCGTCGCAGAGCTTGTCGTCACTGGGTGAGATCGTCGCACGCTAGCTTGCGGATCTCATCACGCTGCTGTGAGAGTCGTCGCAGAGCCTTTGCATAGAGGGGCTGTGAGTGGAGAAGCTCGACGCTGATCCGCGCATCGTCGCCGCACCAGAGATCGTCGCCGCCCCAAAGATCGTCGCATTGTACCTTTTGCGAGCCGCTTCCACCGAAACCTGTGCACCGGAATCCACACAAGGTATCGCATCCCTCCTCATACAGACCGAAGTCACCGCAACACGCCAGCTGTGTCCAGCTGGGTTGTCGCATCGCCTCCCCAGGGTCTCAGGAGTGACACATTGCTTGCTTTTCAACGCTACAGCTTTCACCTGGAACTTTTGTCGCATCTATAGGTATTGTTGGCTAAAACATGACGCAACTGTGGATAATTTTAACTCAACCTTAACCTGGGAGGAGAGGGCAGGCCCCCAAAAGGAGAGGTAGGGGGAGGAGAGTTTCATCGCCTGTTACCTCAGGTCAGTCTGAGGGTACAGGCCCTGGGCTGGCGGGCCAGTATCAGGATGCCCTACCTGACTTGGCAAGAGGGAGAGTGGAAGCAAGGTGCCATGCGCCTGGAGCTACTGCCTCCAAATCTCAGACGCCACAGAGGTTAGAGAGGCCTGACAGGCATGCAGCCTGGCTCTCATCACTGATAGCTGTCAGTGACCCCTGTGGTTGGTTGTCCTGGTAGACAGGGTTGCCTCTAGAAGGGGGCAGGAGTCTCACCCTGCGGGTGGACTGGGCCACACCCACACCGTTGTGTTGGCCAGGTGGGTACTGTCTACCAGTGTGTTCCAACACTGGGATTGGTCCCTGGGTGGGGAAGCCAGGTTCAGGTGTTGCCTGACCTGGAGGCTTTGGAGCCTAGGTTCGGAGGCCAGGTCCGGGGTGTCCCTCCTGACCTGGAATCCCAGTTGCAAGATAGTGCCCCTGAACTGGTGGGTGAATGGTGCAGGAGACCTGCCACAGGTGCCCTGGCTATTCTAGAAGGGGGTACCGCTCCAGGTGGGAGAGTGCAGAGCCCCAAGGAAGAGGAGGACCGGGTGTGGGGAAGCCCACCAAAGCCTTCTGTCCAAGCGCAGGATACAGGTCCGAGACTGGTGGGTGAGTGCAAGGATGTCAGACCTGACCGGATAGGAGGGAGAGTGGAAAAAGGGTGCCGAGCACCTGGGGCTACTGCCCACCACCCTCTGACGCCACAAGGGTTTGAGAGCCCTGAGAGTCATAAGGCCTGGGTCTCATCCCTGACCACTGTTGGTGACCACTGTCTCTTGCTGTCTGTTTGTTAGGACACACCTGTGAGCAAGTAAAGGTTAGGTGCTGCACAGGTGGTGTCCACAGGTGAGAAGAAGTGTTCCACATGGGTTGGCATGGTGGACCCTGAGAGTATGGCTAGAGTGATCCACCCGGGTTCAGGATGGCATAGAACAGGAATAGTGCCCTGCTGTTTGGGCCAGTGTCCTTGTTCTATCGCTTTAAGTAGGGAATCCCATCGAGGTATCGTTTGGTCTACCCTGGCTTCAGGCTGGAAGGGGGTTGTGTTGGAAATGGCCCTTTTAGCAGGGTTATCCCCAAACTTTTTGCTTCTTTCTCCCTTGTTCTTCCTAACCTGTGGTTGTTGGCAATAGGATTTTGGGCACTTTACCACTGCTGATCAGTGCTAAAGTGCATATGCTCACTGTATAAATTGTTATTGTGATTGGTTATCCATGATTGGCATATTTGTATTACCAAGAAAACCCTAGTAAAGTGCACTGTGTGGGCCAGGGCTGATTATTCAAATGCTACTAGTGGGCCTGCAGAACTGATAGTGCCACCCACATGAGTGGCCCTAAAATGGTGTCTCAGGCCTGCCACTGCAGTGCCTGTGTGCAGTCAACCTGGCCAGTGTCCCTACTGACCAGGCCTAACCCTTCCCCTTCTGTACACATTGTACACCCCTATGGAAGGCCCATTGCACCCCCCTTGGCAGGGTGCAGTGTATGTGAAAGGTAGAGTACGTACTAGTGTGGGGGACATGCTCTGCTAGAGAATCACAGCCTTTTTCGTTGTTCACTATTCAGAGGCTAGCTTGCCAATAGGCTATAATGGGGAATGCTGTGTATAATGCTTACCAGCAAGATAGAGAATTTGTAAGAACTGGGGTCTCCAATTCCACTGCGGTAGCTTGACGCGAGCCGGAATGCACACGAAAGCTAGGTGTAAAGTAGAAGTGCAGCAAACACTCGCACTGAGACAGGGAACGCACACAATAACTTGACACCACCCCAGCTAGACGTTTTAAAACCAGATGCTTTTATCTAAATTTGTCTCATTGCAGGTAAGTAGTTGATTAGTATAATCCCAGCTTCAATTCATCAGGCAACATTTCATTGTATAAACATAGATAAAACCATTCCTTTAGAACACAGGTGATGTTTCATTATGTAGGCCTAGCATTTGCATGGGCTAGGCATAGGCAATAACATTCCCTTAAAACTCAGGCAACATTCCTCATATAAACAGGGGTATCAGTGACGGTCCCCTCTACACCCTTACAAAAAGGCAACACTTTTAGGAAGCGTAAACACAGCATCAAAACAGTTAACATCCGGGTAACAGTCTTGGTATTCAAGTACATGCAGCAGATAACCCTTTGCCCTTATTATTCACGGTAGGGAACTATTCAGGCCTGGAATCAGCTTTTAGAACACCCCTTGGTATATAACAACTACCAGCCCTCCGGCTGGCTAGGGCCGTTCAGTCTCCCCAGTGGGACCAGGCTCTGGCAGTTCAGGGATAGCAGGTGTTAATTGGGGGCCTTCGGGTCCAGGAGCTGTCTCCTGAAGGGAAGGGGCGGCCACGGGCCGCCTACCCGGTGTTTTTGAGGCTCCCCGGCAGCCCCGCAATTTCACCAGTTACTCTGCCCTCCCCCAGGGGGTTTTACCTTTATTTCAGGCCTCGGTCCTCAGAACCCTCCTGCACAAAGGGAACAAAGACTTTTAGGGGTATAAGTACAGGACCCCAGACCAGTGAACTTTAGATCATCCTGGAATCAAGAAGGAACCTCTGCCAAGGAGAAAGCTGGAAGACTGAAAAAGGAACACTAGCGCCATTAACTTATCTAGCCATATTGTGGTCAAGTTCGGCTATAACCTTTTTTGCATATATGCTATCTGCAAGCTATTCTCATTGAATAGAATATCTGGTCTTTGCAATTATTAAATTAGATATTTATCTATCTATGTTATACTCAGGAATACGATACACACTAAGATGATAATTCGCTGGACGAATATCTTATGCAAAGGATAAGGAGGAAGTATACCCCTTATGACGTACTGAACAATTTATTTTATGCCCGAGGTAGGTGATGCATCATGTTCTCTATTTTACCACCTCAGCTTTAAGGATTAGTCATTTGTGTACATTTCCCAATGAGACTTTTTTGGTCCTGGCTATATGTTCCTAGCCTCTGTGGGTGGATCTTTGAAGAAAGATTATATATGTGTATAATATATTGATGTGATGAATTGAAAGGTACTGCCTACTATGTAGACCTGTTTGTGATCTAAACTATATGTAATTGTTTAATGTTTTGTAATTTTGTAATTTTGGAAGCAATGTTATTATGTGTGTTCAAAGATAGAGTAGGATGCCTACATTATGTTTTTTTTAAATATGCTTTGTTGAATATGATTTGTTGTGTCTATCAATTATAACTTAGACCAATCTTATTTAAATTCACAGAAATATTGGGAAACAGGTATACATATACCCTGATGAAGGCGGTCATATATTGACTATACCGCCGAAACGCGTCGATGCTCAAGGAGTGAATTTGGATTAAGAAATTCAAAATAACTGTCTTATTTGAGTTTAGTCCTTTTTCCTGTAGCTCCTTTTTTATTGGAATGTTTTTTATTTATTATTGTTCCATCCTGTGTATGTTTCCCAATTTTTAATCAATATAATGTATGTTAATAAATTGTACTGAGATTTAATTTCACTATAGTGTTTTCACGTGTTTTGAATTTTTCATTTTTATCATTGCTTCCTTGTTACGTTTCTGTATTGGTGAGTTTACTGTCTGTCTGTAAGTACCTTTTTATTGATGTTAATTCGCCCAAAGGGAATTAATTTCTTGACTTGTGTTATCGCAACAACTTCTACATGATTCCCAGTCGGGCTTTAGGCCGGGCTTCAGTACCGAGTCTGTACTACTGGAGGTGTCCGAGTCAATTCGTGAGTGTATGGATGTGGGCGAGGAGGCCATGTTGGTCCTCCTCGACCTATCCGCAGCTTTCGACACTGTCTCACATGACATTCTTTTGGACCGTCTCCATGACAATGGCATTGGGGGGACACCATTGCAGTGGATGATATATTTTCTGAGGAACAGATCGCTGCAGGTCTTCCTTAGGCAGTATGTCTCCACTGAGAAACTGCTGGTATGTGGGGTCCTGCAGGGCTCTGCACTCAGCCCTTTATTTTTTAATGTCTATCTTGCCCCTCTGGTGGAAGTGGTGGAATCCTGGGGGGTCAGAGTGATCTCTTTTGCTGATGATACTCACCTTGTGTTTTCATTTAGAGATCACTCTGACGGCAACATGTCTAACTTTCGACATTGCCTCATTAATATCTCCTCCTGGATGACTACCAATAATCTAAAACTCAATACAGATAAGACTGAGGTCTTATTCTTCAATCAAAAATCCCCCCTCCCAGCCGGTGTATGGTGGTCTACAGAATTAAAGCCTCCCCCAGTTCCAGTTCAAACGGCCCGCACTCTGGGTTTTCAATTTGATACCGCTTTGTCTTGTAAAACCCAAATTAACAAGGTTTCTGCAGCTTGTTTCGGCAAACTTCGTATGATTAAGAAAATTGTTCCTTTCCTTCCGCTTGACTCTCGGAGGACGGTGGTTCATGCCTTAATTACGTCCCACTTGGAATATGCGAACAGCTTGAATGTGGGAGCCCCGGCTTACTTGATTAAACGTCTGCAGATTGTGCAGAATGCGGCGGCTAGGCTAATTTGTAACATCCCTTATCGTCACTCCATCACTTCGTATCTAGCTAAGCTGCATTGGCTGCCGATGAGCTACCACATAAAATTCAAGGCTTTGGTCTAGGCCCTGTCTATCCGAGACATAGACTCAAGCCTGTCCCCTCAGATCGTGATCTCAGATCAAATCATCTTTGCCTACTGCATTCCCCTCTTTTTTGCTGTGCGAGAACGGGGGCGTGCCTTTGCTGTGGTCACTGCAAAGTTCTGGAATCGCCTTCCTCTTGATCTCAGACTCATTACATCTGAATCTTTGTTTCGGAGGAGACTCAAGACCTGGTTGTTCTCCATGATCTAGTCCACGTTGTACTCCTCGGGTAAACAGGTGTCTGCAGCACCGGGACACCCCCGTTGGGGGTAGCCGCGCGCTTTATAAGCTTCAAATAATAATAATAATAATAATCTAAAGGTACTGTTGGCTAAAACGTGACACAATTGTGGACAATTTTAACGCAACCTTAAGAACTCATTTGAAAGCATATTCTTGAACTGTGTATGTTGGATTTTTGTTTTTTGGTCTTGTGTAACTTAGATTAAAAACCTTTATTTTTCTAAACTGTTGTGGAGTCAGTTTGTGGTGTTTTCATTGTGTTACTGTGAGTGTTGGTACAAATACTTTGCACATTGCCTTTGATAAGCCTGACTGCTCGTGCCAAGCTATCAAGGGGGTGAGCAGGGGTTATCTAAAGAGTGTATCCTTCTTACCCTGACTAGAAGCAAGGGTCCCTATTTGGACAGTGGTACCTACCACAGGTCTCATCTTCTCCAAAATGTTGCGGTGTAGTCTTCGGATGGGGTAGTGTCCATCGCACCAGCGAAAGAGGTTCATCAGAAATTTGACGTCTTGACTTTGATGAAGGTATTACATAGCAAGCGGTTGACTGATCGAGTCGATGACATTTAGAGGTGTTGCACAACGTCCGTAGCATGCTCCTAGTAGGGAGATGGACTCATTACTCAACATCTGATGTGCCGCCAGTGTCAGGGGAGCGAGTGGAGGGAGAGGCACGATCAGTGGTCTTTTTAGGCAAAGTTTTTATGAAGTGCTGGACATGTTGGGGGTTTGTGAATAGGTGTTGCTTACCCTGTTACGTAACTTTGAAGCGTGCTGGAAAGAGCAGGGTATAGGCGATGTTCATTTGTTGAAGTTTCTTCTTCATTGGCAGGAATTTCCTACGTGCCTCCTGGGCGGCCATGGTGAAGTCCGGGTAAAGGGACACCTCAACGCCATCAAAGTGTACCTGACTGTGTTCCCTGGTGAGTCGCAGTGCAGTTTCCCGGTCTCTGTAGTTAAGGAGCCTTGCAATAATGGGGCGGGCAGGGGCTCCAGGTACAGTACTGAAGGCCAGGGACCGATGTGATCTCTTTACAATGAAAACCGACAAGAAGGCCTCCCTGCTAAAGGTCGTGGTGAGCATGCGCTCCACATAGTCCTCCATTTTTCCCGTGGTGGTTGACTCCGGTACATTTAGGATCCGCAGGTTATTGAGTCTTGAGCGAGATTCTAAATCTTCATTCTTTGCGGCTATGACCCTCAAGACTTTTTCCATGTTGCGTGTTTTGTCTGTAGTCACGGTGGAGGTGTCCTCCAGGTCAAAGATGCAGCACTCTGTTTCTTTGATCTGCTCTTCATGTCGTTCACTCTTATGCGTGAGGTGGTCCATGTGAGCGTTAATAACATCCATTTTGGATTCTATGGATGTCAGACTAGATTACATGACCAGGAGGATTTTTTTTATATCTTCTGTTGAGGTGGGTATATCAGGGGCGGTGGAGCTAGATTGCTCTCCCTCTACCTCTGCCTGCATTCATGTTGATTTGCGGGCCTTAAAAGTGAGTTTAGGCTGCATGCCATCCGTTTTGCCCATGATGTTCGCTGCCAGTCAGCGGGATGCAGATGATGAGGCGCCCATTTGGTTGACATTGAGCGGTGCCGGGGAGTGCAACAGCTATTGGGGCTTTGCAGGGTGTCGCAAGCAAACGTGAGTGCCAGCTGAGATACAATCGCTAGTGACTTGCCGCAAAGTCCGGAGTTGGGGTTGTGCCGGATGATGACAGTTGTGGGTCCTACTGGTGGCCTTAGAAGGGTGAGAGTGGTGTAGAGTGGTAGCTCCAGTGGACTAATAGTAGGGCCTCCTTAGTCTAGCCCCAAACATAGATCGCAGGTAATGGGAGGAAGGCGGGATGTGTATAGGCGAGAAAGGGTCTCCAGAGTCAGTCAGTAGGGGAGACCACTGTCACATATGATCAGCAATGAGGAGTTGGCAGGGGACCAAAGTTGAGCAGCAGAGCCGGCGTGGAGGTCCTGAGGACAGTTAGTCTTATCGGCAAGATAGGTGCTGGCCCCAGCGGGGGGGGCGGCTTGCGACAGCCAGCGGGTGTGGGTCCTGCAGTCTTGAGGAAAGTGTGCAGGACTCAGCAGAGTGGAAGGGCCAGGGAGGGCAGGCCGTCTCGGAGAGGAGGCACAGCAGGCGGGGCGGTCTATGGCTCTGAGGTCAAATGGAGAAGCCAGGCCGTGTTGGCACATCCGCGTCTATACAAGTGGTCCCAGAAGTGTCAGTCAATGGCAGTTGAAGGGGCCGTGGAGCCTGGGGCGCAGCCGGAGAGAGGATGCCCAGGGGGGTGGCGCACCTCAGATGAGTGGTGTGGGGCGCTGCGGCAAAGGGAGACAGCCGCCGCTGCAGGCAAGTACAGCAGAGGGAGGCTCCACATGAGGGCTGGAGGAGACCACGCAAGGTCAGGGCCACGCCGCTCGCCGTTGGGTCCGCTGGTGCCGTCGTGGCAGGAAACACTACGGGCCACGTTACTGGTTCGTCAGCAGATGTCCCAGAGTCCGATGGCAGCCAGCACCGCAAGTTTGTTAGGGTGAAAGGGGTTGAAGCGGAACGAGGACCCCAATCGCGCAGACCCGGCCGATGCGGCGTAGGAGCACTCATCCGCCGGTGGAAGGGCCGCCGGGGATATGCTCCAGAGATGAGTGCGGGCTCCCATGGCCCCCAGCACCAAGCGGGCCGGACCTGCACCACAGTTCAAGAGGTCTCCAGAGCTCCCAGCCACCCCAGGCAGTGATGCAGTCACAGATGTAGCTTCGATCAAGACCGAATCAGCAGGTTTCAGGGGACGGCGACTGCGGCGGCAACCATTTTGGATCCACAAGAACTGAGAGGATGGAGGCAGTCATCGTGGTCAGCAGCGCTACATTTAGCAATGATTTTGCATCTGTGAATGGCAGCTGGGTCCGCTACTCCATCAGCGATTTTTGCAGCGCTGTAGGGCAAGAAATGAGGAGGATTTCTGGCGGATTGTGCCCCGAACTGCAGGAGCCTCACGTAAGTGCAGCCATCTTTCTTGGCGCCCTCTAGCGCCCCCCAATTCTGAACGCTTTATATTATTATGACAAAGTATTATATGCTGGAGCACCCTTTAAGTGTGATTATAATTCACCCCTATAAATAAACTTCGATTTCCGCTACATCAGTGTCATCACTTCTGCTCCCTAATGCTGTCCTATTGTTTTATGACATTAAAATACAGGTGAACAAACTTTTAAAGCTTAAGTAGTTGTTGGAATTATGAAAGTCTTCCTAGGTGAAGCAACTTTAAACTCCTGGCTTACCCATCCCTGACACGCGCCTTGTTTGAACACCGCACTTTCCTCTACTTATCCACCTTCACGAGTTGGCTAAATTGCCTTTGATTCCCAATTTCCTGCATCTCTGAACAACAACCAGCAAGCAGTTTTGGAAACTTACCCTATCATAATAATCTTCTAATATTGCCTTTTTCCAATTTAACAGAGAATTAGATTTCCAAGGCGCTCAGTATCTCAAGCATCTTTCACAGCACCCTTCGCTTTCTGCAGTTTTAATTTTCTCCTGTTCCTTCATTTCCCTGCGCATGCATTAGGCCTTCAGGAACGGAATGCAAATGAAGGCAGGCTCCGGAGGAGCTTGTCTACACCGCAGTGCCCGCCGGCCTTCCAGATTCGGTCTGAGTATTAAACAGCCATTCACCCTTTTAAGCTTTGAATCCTGGACTGCGTTCAACATGTACCTGGACAACTTAGCAAAGTCAGAATTGTGAGAGCTAAATAGATGCCCAAAAAACATGCACAGAACGTCTTCCATAGTTTGATGCAAATATCGTTTATTTTGTCGGCCTCCTTAATGTTACTAATAAATGCATTTGCTACTTTCACCGGTTTGAGAGACACATACAAATTGGCTAAAATGAATTTCTGAACAGTTTTGTGGGAGACGTGCCACGGAAAGTTTATTAGGAGATCTACAATCTGCTCTATTGCTTAGACCTGCACTGGCATTTAGTTTACCACTGCTTAAAACTGCAGAGGATCAGCTCTATTTATGCTCTGACAACATGTTAGACCACCTTCCTACCTGCGCAGAAGGAGAGCTCAAAATAAACAAATATTCGCCTCCTAATTACTGAGAAACCATCTCTCGCCATGTATAAGAAGAAACCTTCCGGATTATTTTCTTTCTCAACCGGTATATTTCTCTGTGCATCATTGAGACACAACGGTCCTGAATCACAATGGTAAACTTACACTTTTCTGTAAGTTCACTATTGTTTGCTAATCACAAAAGGATTTAAGAGTAATATCTTTACGAATACGGAGTGCCTCGTAAAGATATCGTGTGGGTATGTGAAGTGAACTGCCCCTGGGAAGGGGAGAAAAAAACAAAATAGCGCATGGGTCCAGGTAAAACAATTCAAATTGATGGGGGTGTTAAAGAAAAAACCCACCAGGAACGGGGGGGGGGGGGCACGCATATTTACAATGTTCAGTGGGTATATTATAAATAAATGCAGCAAATTGCCTCCAAAACAGGTCAAAAAAATTCCCCAAAGTCCCAGAGAAAACTTCAAGTCCCAAGGAAATGTCCAAAGTCACATATTAAGTTAACATTAATTACCCAAACCAAATGGTGAGTCAGAAAGTCTCTGCTGGGTTGAGAGTATTAATTTTCTAGACATCCTATGGTTCTGATATAGGGACCACCTGTAGTTTAGGACACATCGTGACATTAAGGACACACTGGGGTAGTTGTAGGGGCAGAGGAGGAAATCGTACTGTGAGATGCAGTAACAATGCTTGGCAACAGATGGCCCACTGGATGAGATGAGACGGCTGCAGTGCAGGAGGAAAGGAGGCAGCAGAGCTCTCTATGATGGTTTAACCCATAGCTCTTGCTGGGCCCCCATTGCTTCTCAGTCAAATCTACCCCTTGAATGCCGCTAGACAGAGCATGCTGACCTGAAATCAACTGCCGTGCAGTCTCCAGAAAAAACAATAATGCTGACAGAGGGGATTGGGTTGATGTTACACTGGAGGGGTCTAGGGTGACCTTGAGGGTGGCACTTGGAGGTGGACAAAGCTGGAGGGTTATGTGTTTGTGGAAGATGCTGCTTCATGCCCAAATGACCGAGGGGTCTACTTCAGAGACACCACAGGTGTTCTTCCATTTCTCCCAGGCCAGGAGGAACCTCATCATCAGACTTCTCTTGGTTGTGGTGTCTAGCTCAACCACCCTCTTCGTGCTCTCAACAGCCTCTGCCCAGGTCTTGTAGATTGTGATAGAGTCTCTCTTTTGGGGCGCATGCATTTCCTGTCTAAGACTTCCCCCTTCTGTGTTGTTATTGTGTTCATCCCTGGTGCTTTCATTCACAGCTTAGTTCTTAGCTGGCACTGAATAGTAAAGGCGAGGAAGTCCTTTTTTGAATGCATATGTCCACTACTTCATGAACATAACAATTACTTATGTCATTATTACATTAAACAACGTGACCAAGTCTGACATTGTCACACACCCCACTCCCCTGTCCCATGCTAGGTTGATCATCTTGCATGTCACTTTAAAAGTTGTCTACAAAGTTGCAGCTAAAGGACATGATAATTGCCCTAAAACACAATCAATTATTTATAATCTACACAAAGAAACATAACCATAGCTCATAAGATGCCTCAACTTACTTAAGCATTGTCTCCCCACATTCCATCATGTCGGCATACTGGAATCTAATCATGATTTTGAGATCAACAGGTGATGAATGATGGGTGTAGTATACGTGCTTCTTAGCTGATCAAGTGACGGCTGATACTTCTAAGTGTACATTGCCTATACCTGACTTAACAATGAACATTGTGTTTATGATACTTTTTCAGAATAGCCTAGCTTTCTTTTCACAATATGATCACTATCTGACATGATATAATTAAACATGACTGTACATTTCACCCATCATGATAATTTGGCCATATGACAATTATGACCTGAACGTTCTGCACAAAAAATACATTATTTATCATCACCAAGCTCCTATGTACCAACATATAATACAACAATAATTGCTATTATATATATACTAGCAGCCCGCCCCAGCGTTGCCTGGGGCAGAAGGGGGCTGGGGGTAGCATTTCAGGCTTGCCCGTCCCTCCGCACATCCCTCCGCCCGCCCCTCGGCCTGTCCCTCGGCCTGTCCCTCTGCCCGTCCCTCCGCCCGTCCCTCCACCCGTCCCTCCGCCGGTCCCACGGCCCGTCCCTCCGCCCGTCCCTCGGCCCGTCCCTCCAGGTGCACTTACCTTACTCACCGCTCCTCCTCGCGCTGCTGATTTTACAGCTCCACTGCTCCTCCGCTTCTCGCTGGTCACGTCCCTCGGCCCGTCCCTCGAGGTTCACATTCCTTACTCACCGCTCTCGCTGGTCATTACCGCTTGTCCGCCGCTCCTCCCCGCCTGTCCGCAGCTCCTCCCTGCGATCATGTCCTCCGCTCTTCCTGTTGCTCCTGAACGCCGCTCCTCCCCGAGCGCTCGATGTCATGACGCAGTTGTCCCGGCCGGCGCTTCTTTCAGGGGACTACTTTGTTTTTAAAGATAATTTTTTTAATTTACGTTTTATTTTTATTTTATGTAGCCTATGTCCATCTACACACCCTGTCAATTTCAAGGATGTATCGGGTGTGTGGATTGGCGCTGTGGTTCCCGAGTTTACCTTGCCAAAAGGGTTGTGTTCTCTCTTTATAATAGTAGTATAGATTCTCTCAACTATGCATTTCATAAGACAACCCACAATAAAGGCAACATGGAAATAATAAGACACATGTTACACATGAGACATGATGCTACAAAAATGTCAGTACACAGAAATACTTTACATTTTTTATATTGGAGGACTGACCACCAAGTTGTTTTGAGGGTTCTTCCAATGAAGTGGGGAGAGCCTAGTGTTCCGCATATGGGGATGAAAGGATACCTCCAGCATTTCCTATGCCTACAGACATGCCCAGCACTGGAAGCCCGGCCAGTAGTTGTAGCAATTTCTGGTTTTAAAGGTGTGAAAAAACACTGCTCTGCAGCACCTATCTCCGAGCATGCTCAGCGGGGTGCGTTGTCCCCCATACAGCTGTGACCAACTCCCTTATTACCTCAGATCCTTCTAGAGGAACACTGGATTTTCTGAACAAAAGTCACGGAAGGATTGAGGAGGAGTTTGTGGTGGTCCTTGCCTGGCTCGGGAATAGCCGACATGCTGTTCCAGTCTGTGTGTTAGTTGTGGCTGGCAACATCTCAGCCTTTGCTATGTCGTGCTCCACATCCAGTACAGTGTTTTCTGCTCTCATAGCACAGGCAGAGAAATCTGTGAGGTATGCATAATAAGTAGAAACATTAAGAGAGTGAACGGAACACCGTCTAGGGGTCTAAATGCCATCCTGTTGGTACCTGACAACATTTTGCATTATTAAGACATTTATGTAATATTTAATAGCAAAATGTGTAAACTAAGGTATATGGGTTTACTCCTACATGTATTAGGTATCATTCTTTACACTCCACTGGTGGGGAACCCAGGTGTGAGGTGAGGTTAAACTTGTGGGGAAATGATTTATACAGGTATATGATTGCTTGTGCTCATGACTAAATGAGTGATATTTTGTGGACGAACATTACATTTGTAAATGCATGTGTGTGTCAGGAGTTCACTGGAATTCAAACCAGGAATGCCAATGATAACCCCATTACTTCTCCTTTAGTCAAATAGGATCTATAATGCACTTTAGACTCAAAAGTGACTGTACAAGAGGAGAAGGGAGACAGAGAGAAAAGAAACTCCCCATAAGCATGCCTGCTGACCTCGGGAAGGCCGGTTGGCGGAAGACAAACAGGAAGGATCATCGGTCTGCAATGCACACATTGGCATTATCATAAGGTATCATTAGTCCACGTATACTTGTGTACAACAGGATGAAATGTCTTGTGAGTATCAGTGGAATGACTTACCAGGGTAAGGAGGTGGAGAGGCCATGACTAGCCCCTTGAGGTACCGGGTTTTTATGGACCCGGCGGTGCCAGGGGGAAAACCCAAAGACCTCTTGAGTTCTTCCTGTTTCGGACCACAGAAACACAGAGTCTTCTAGGTGATGTCAAGGATCGAGTTTATTGGCTGCAACCAGTAACAGGTATCCTAGAAGTACAACAGCATGAAGCACATGTATGTTCTCAGGAGACTGCTCGTTTTTACAGAACCAGCCTCTTCTTTTTATACACAAATATAAGCTTCAGGCAAGAATTCTTTGTTTTATGGTTCGACCATATACATATTTTCAATACAAAGAAAAAGCAGAGTCATGATGGCAAGCCCATATTTTGGTTTGTCCAGTTTGTGATAGATTACCCTGCAAGGCCCAGAACTTCCATCAGATATCGATGAACCCCCAATAAAATCAGGCACCTCCTCCTTGTAAAACTAGCCATAAAGAAGAAACAGAGACAGGTGTGTGTGTGATTAAGCGTAGCTTGTATGCGATGAACGGTTTATGACATGTTGTGCCTTGATGCTAATCTCGCTCAGCCATTGGGATGGGAACTGCCCGAACAGGTTTGGCTCGAGGCAGTGGAGTCAGCTCGCCCAGGTCACAGAGGAGTCAGCAAAGGTGTACGTGTCCTTTCAGATCGAATTCGGCCTTGGTCATTTTGACTATGTAAGGGCAATCACAAAATGGATGCCGCTCACAAAATGGAACCCGAGGGTTCAAGACAGAAACTATGATTTCGGGGTGATTTCGTCACTCGATCATGACGCAAATGCATAGGTATAATGTCTCAGTCATTACCGGTCTGCCAATACCAAAATCGTCATGATACAATGATATGTTCGATATGAGTGTAAAGCTTCGGTACCATACAGTAGCAGGGTCCAGAATTCTCAGTACCACACCCTAGATGGCCAGGATAGAGTTTGGGCACCGAATACAGAGTTCTGCCTCCAATAGTAGAGAATATTATAACCAGTAGGAATTCCAGAATGGCAGCAAGCAAAGGTCTGTATCTTTGAAAGCTCTAACCAGGGGTTGGTGGAAATCACGGAATCTCACTCTGTGGAATTACATAAAAACTCAGCGAGATTCTGCGGAGTGCCACCAAAAAAACTAAATATGCATGTTGCACTGCTCACATAGATTTAGTGCCAGTAGCCAATTTAGCACTGAAAAATCAGTGCAAACAGCAGCACACAGACATTCAAGTTGATTTTGTTACTGCTCGAGACAAATATGTATGCAAGAAACAGCCCCCTGACCGTGACCATGACTGCTCACGACCACCGAAAAAAAAAAATCTAACTGGAAGTCCTTCTAGAGAATGGAAATCATGCATGGAATGCTAAGTCTTGCTCGCATTTCAACAGACTTCGGCCAGAACTACGTGTTAATAAGAGTAATGCAGAGTCGCCAAAATGCCACCAATTCTGCAAGCGGAATGACATTTTTGGCCTGTGCATAGCCCTAACCACTCTATGGCACCAAATGTCGGGGAATGCATATGGTGCGACCCATTTGATTAGAATAGAGAACCCATAAACTGCTGTTACCAATCAAATTGTAACATTTGTCTGGTGAATAAATTGCCCAAGCTCTTGCTTGGAAGTGTTCAGAACCTCCTGGCTGCTTCATGAATTTTCTGGTTTCTATGGAATTTTCCTGTTCTCCCTGAATTGCCCAGCTCTTTCCAACTTGCACCCAAAGCGCTAATCTGTGTTACCATGTGATTCTACTATCCTGTGACATCCCAGCCTCCACTGGTCTGTCTGCCACAGTCTACAAGGCTGGCCCATAGCACGCTTTTATTGTGGAGTCTGAGAAATGGGACCTTGCCCCTGGGTCACTGGGCATGATCCTTGGAGAGCCAAGACTACAGGATTCCTGACAGTGTGATTATGGCATTATGGTGGTGCATCTTTGGTGAGTCAGGATTTTATGTGAACAACCCCAACATTGCATAAAATATGTCCAACCACTGTAATGCAGCAACCAAGCTGGCAGGCCAGGTAAAATGTGAGGCCACACGTCTTACACATATCTGCTGATTCTCACTTACGTGTCTGTTTCTATATCCTACCCCAGGAATCTAGATGGGCTGTTGTTCAGGGGTAAGATTGAGACTTAATCCCATACATGGTGATGTCATACAACACTCAACATGTGACAATGATATTGCTTGCTACTTTTGGGGAGGTCTGTAGAACTCCAGTGGTATCTAGTCATTCAAAGCAAGTATGTATGTGTGCCTTACTGCCTCTATTGAGACTGTGTGGACTGAACATTGGAAGACTGTGAATAGATAGAGAAAAGGGACATACCCATCATCATCTACATGAAATAGAAGTGATTTTTAAAAGTGGCTATCCTGAGAATGCTACAAAAAGGCTTTGCATTCTTGCAAACTATGTTAGTAAGAAAATGGCTCTTGGAGGCGGAGCTTGGGGCAAACCAAAATGACCCCAAACTGATTCGGCTCCGCGCATCACCAATCCATCCTAGCTTGTTTGGCCGCTCCTGAGGAATTGCCCTGGGACTACCTCTCGCAGCAAGGTACATTGAATCCGGCGCTGCAGAGCTGGGTGGCCTTTCAAGCTGGGCCATAACGAGCCTTCAGGAGTGATGATGGCCCTGGGTAGTCTCCTCCTTCAGCTTCCTGGTTCTTCTCCTCAGCTAAGGTTTGTCTTGGTTCCCACAAGTGATCTAAAGTTCTGGGGTCAGGGTCCCCACTTTTATACACCAAAACCCTTTGTCTCTAAAGGCAGAGAGTGTCTGTAACTAACCCAAACCAGTTCTGCTCAGTTCTGGAGCACTTTGTTTACAGGACTCTTTCTCTTCCTTTGACAGTGTAGGCCAGGAACATCAGACACAACAAAGGAGGTGGAGCCAGTATTGTGGAGGGAAGGCACAGCCCTATTCAGGTCCCAGGTGCAACTCCTCCCTCCCTTCTGCATGCAGATCCCTCTATTCAGCACTGTGCTGACTTACCCTGTCTCCTGGAATCCCCCAGCCCCTGTCACTCAAACTCCTAACAATGAATAGACAACCTAGCAGAGGCAGGCTTGAATAGTTAGGCAAGAAAATACCTACTTTCTAAAAGTGGTATTTTCAAACACAGAATGTTAAAACCAACTTCACTAAAACAGGTATTTTATCATTCTGAATTCAGGCATACTAAACTCGAATTTCTACCTAGTTCCCTGAGTCAGTTAGGATTATACGATGTTACAATCTAACTGGTCATTCTGGCCTACGGGGAACAGATAGCCTTGCAATAGTGAAACACGAAAATGGCTGTAATTTACTATTAGGACATGCCACACACATCAAAGCATGTCCTACCTTTTAACTACAATGCACCCTGCCCTTGGGTCTACCATAGGGGTGACTAATATGTATTAAAAGGGAAGGTTTAGGGACTGGCAAGTGGGTGCACTTGCCCAGTCAACATGACAGTACCAGACTACACACAGGCTCTGCAATGGCAGACCTGAGACAGACTTTACAAGCTTCTCCAGTGGGTGACACTATCAGTGCTGCCAGCCCACCAACAGCATTAGATTTACAAGCCCTGGGCACACACAGTGCACTGTACTAGGGTCTGACAAGTAAGCCAAACAAGCCAATCATGGAGTCACTAATCCATATATAATTTTACCATAGGAGAGCATATGCACTTTAGCACTGCTCAGCGATGGTAAAGTGCCAAGAGTCATAAAACAAACAAAAACAGGTCAGACAAAATACTAGAGGAGGGCAAAAAGTTCAGGTATGACCCTGCAAAAAGGGCCAAGTTCAAAACTTTTAATATACTGTTTTGTATTATTCACTAAAACAAGAATTATTCCTTATCAAACATCACATAATATAAACATGTAAACATGTAAAATGACATTCCTCAGATTTATTATGGCAGATGATCAAAATAAAATAAAACAATTTTGATACAGGGACTTTAAGGGGAAATATATGTAGATAGAGCAATTTGTCTTGATTACCAGACACCTTTACTCAATCTATCACTGGGTTCATACATATTCCTTTTCACATATCTAAAAACAACCAGTGTATTGTAGATAGTAGCTTAATAATGTCTTCGAGGCATTTCGGGTTTTCATTAGAATCACTACCACCTTCTTCAAGCAAAAATTTATATCACTTTCCCAAAGGAAAATCCTAATTGTATCCCTGCAGAAAGATGCACAAAAACATTGATTCTTCTTTCAATATCTTCAAACATATGCTGTGCAGGTATATACCCCATTACTCTTATAAGTGCGGCTCAAGGATGAATATCCTTGTGCCATCTCCCCAATCACTGCTGTCTTATCACCATGGCTTGATCCAATAATGTCTAATGGCTCAGAAATCGTAGTGGAATCTCACTTAATATGGAGCTGTCAACTGACCACTCAACTAATCGGATCCCTGAGAGGGATCCCTTTGCCTGAATAGGGCTATTCAGGCTCACTTTACAGAGATCAAATTGTCATCACCAAGCACTCTCTTGTCAGGTTTACAGGTCGTACACTGCTTCTCACTTAAATGTGATTTGTTATTTGATCTTCTTCCTTACTGAATCTGAGGAGTGCCATTCTTCATGTTTTTAATATGCAATGTTTTATAAGGGATAGTTATTTTTTCTTGTGAATATTGAAATAAAATATATTAAAAGCTACATATTTTTTCTTGAACCCATGCGGTATGTATTATATTATTTCGCGATATCTCTTAAGGAGACGAAAGATGTTGAATGAATAAGTTTGACGAATGAGAGGGTGTGGATCCTGATATAAAGTGAAGGTACCTGGGGGAATTTTGATTTTTCTGTTCACTTCAGGAAAAGACCACTTGCAGCTTGTTGTGTCTCTATAGTCACAGAGGAGGTTAGCCCACTGACCCACGGAGACCGCTTCTTTGTACTGTGTACAAAAGGGAGCAGGTCCAGTTCTTCTGGGCTCCTCTCAGATCACAGCAAGAGGGCTTGGGTGCCGAATTTGCTGTTAGTTTTGGTTAGTGGATGAGGTTACTCCTGGCGCCTTCCTAACTAATGGGGCAACCCTACTCACTTTTGCAGCAATCCCTGTTAGCACTACTGTGAACAATCCCACAGCACACCTTACTCCTAAAATTCAAGTTAGAGAAACCATTCCTGTCTTGGGCAGAGATTATGTGCCCAACCAAAGTAGGGGCCAGGGAAATGAGCTGTCCTCTCCTCGGGTCACTCAAACCCGGTCTGGGGTCTCATTGGGTGTGGTACAAAGGGTTGCCTTCTCCAGGACTCACCTTACATTTACTTGTGGAAGGGTCACTCCTTTCCAAGTAAATGAAGGTTGTGGGGCCAGATTAACTGGTCTTGCTGCAACACAAAGAAAAATACCTCCCCACCCCCAGGCCATTGTTTGGCTCTGGGGGCATTTTCATACCTCATTAAGGTCAAGCACTTACAAAGCAGCTGTCAGTAGGTTAAATGCTAATCAGTCTGTTGGAGGGTCAGGCAGGTAAAAGTTGACTTTCTAAAAGTTACTTTTCCTAACTATTTATTTAAAATATGACTTTACCATTACTGTGGATAAACCTGCAATCTAATCAGAAAGCTTGAGTTAATAGGAGATGGTATGACTGATAGTAGGCAAACTACACATGTTCTGCCTATAGGTTTGTATTACATGAATCAACTACAATTGCATACAGGTAGTTTTCAGTACACTTTTGGTGAAGGTCACATGTAACATGAAGCCATGCTCTATGACATATTAATGGCTATTGATTAACCTGCCTTATCATGATGTAGTTTGTTTTAGACCAGTAAATGTGATCAGACCAGTATATTTAGAAAACAAACATATCATAAAACAAAGAGGTGTGGAAACTAAAATCCATAGTTGACACATTCATTGTGATGGTACCCTCCCTGAGTGACTTTTTCTGGATTGTCATCAGCTTTAATTAATGTGTCTGTTCTATTATATCTCAACTGAACAGATTATGTTGGCACCATCTGATATGGTAGCTTCGTCTTTTAACGATTGGAGCAGTTTAGCATACATCACATTATTATTTTGAAGTTAAAATGTTTAACTTTAAAATGGTAATGCATCCCCAAGATTTAGGGATACATAGAGACATAAAATAAATTTTGTTTTAAAAAAGGTAATAAAAGTCACTTACCTCCATCCTTGCTCTGATCCTTATGTTCTTTTTTCCTCCAGCCAGCCCCAGCCAAGACCCCTAACCAATCCTGGCGCTGCTCTAATGCTGTGACAGCAGTGCCAGGATTCGATGGAGCAGGCTCTCTCAGCATTTCAAAGACCACTGGAGGCCTTTACTCGGTCTCAACAGTTTAAAGTGCACTTGTGGACACTTTAAAGTGCCCAACCTATCACTCCTCTCTGCTGCTTCCTGTCAGCAGTGGCCCGCCCCATCCTGAGACTCGGTTCGGGACGGGGTTTGCAGAGTCAATGAAAAATAAAATGGCAATAATGTATAGTACCATTTTATTTTTCACTGGGGGCATTTAAATAGTGTGGCGATGTTCCTCCGCCTTGGCGGAGGAGACACCACTGTCTAAATACCTTTTGTAAGTAGTGGTTTTACTTATTGATGGGCTGAGATTAATAACTATCCCATAAAGCAGAAGATAACAAGCTTGTTTCTGTACTTAGATACAACCTAAATCGGGCCCTTCAAAGCATCTTTAATGAATCTCACAACCACATTGGAAAGGAGGACATACGGGCCATTTAAAAAACACAATGCTACCTCAAAGATTATGCTATTGTCTTGATTACTATTAATTTGGATAACCCGGAGCTCAATAACATGAATGTGAGGCTGTTATAATTCCTGACTTGTTTGTCGAAAGTGCCATGTTGTGGTACATTATCTTCTGCATTTGCATAGTACCTGCTGTTATATACAAAGGGGCATATTACCAAGCAATAGTGATAATTATCGCTATTGCTTGGTTAGAGACATAAATTTACCGCTGAGCTGCGGCGATTTTTATCGCAGATAAACCTTGGTATTACCAAGGTTTATCGCAAATGAAATAAAAATCGGCCGCAATGCATGAATATCGCCGAAAAGTCAGCGATATTCATGCATTACCGAGCTAATGCTCTTAGCCATGTTATCCACCTCCCATTGGATAACATGGCTAAGAACTGCTCAGGGCAGGTGTTAGCTTTTGGAGATATTCGCGCTTAGCGGGAATATCTCCAAAAGTTGGTGATAGGAGATAGCGATGTTAGCGACTGTTTCCAGTCGCTAACATCTTGGCATGCCCACTTTTTATGTCATTAGTGATAAATATCACTGACATGCAAAGTGTGGCCAAAGATGGTCGCTATCTCCTACTAGCTGTCGCTAACTGGTGTTAGCAACAGCTAGGTAATAGGGAGATAATTTTATCTCCGCTTTCTTGGCTTTTAAAGCCAAAAAAGAGGAGATAAACCCCCTTGCTAATACGCCCCACAGTTCTGGAGTGATGGTATGATTGCTTGAAGTTACGTGTGTTACACATCCGGGTGCTTGTATGCCTTTTGGTCTTTGTGCGTTTGATCCTGGAATGTCTGTTGATTTATGAGACTTCACTGATTTTGTGGGGAACCTTAAAGATCTGTCCTTGGAATAAGTAATTCTAGTACCAGTCAATGATTGTAACTGACCGGAGTGTCCCTGCAGGACTTTTAATTGCAAGGTGTCACCAGGCCCACTAGCACTGAAAGGGCATATTACTTCATTATGGGATGGAGGGCCTGGCGCGTCGATGGCTTTGTTCTGATGCATGAAAGACATCGAACATGTGCAATGGAAATCTGTTCCAAGCGTTCTTATCCTCAACAATTATGAATATTAACATAATGCGGCCTTCCTAGGTTAAGATCCTGGAGGAAAGAGCAGGCCATATAAATAATTTCCATGTGTCATTGTTACTGTGCAAGACACTGTTACAGCTCATTCTTTGATCATTAAACGTTTTACACAGATGGTGTCATTTAGGCTGTTAGCAACACAACATGAATACGCGCCAGATGCAATGCTTTAGTTTAGGAGTAGGGATACTGCTCATCTAGATGGATTTGATTAGTAGTGTGTGATATAGATTAGACATTTCAGTTTGACAGCAGCTTCATCCTCTGGACACATAAGTACTTAATGGGGCTCTTGGGAATGTTTAGATTGATTATTGATTGGCATTCATTTGCATACATTCGCCATTTACATAACAACGCATGCTATTATTGACACACTTTAATGCGTTTATTTCCTCTTACAGTACTGGGACATTAGGCACTTTACAACAATGCACTAATTGTGCTCTTACACGTTATATTACTGACTGGTGTAATATATTTTAGGCAATTTAGCCGTGGCAGTTTCTGGTATAAAACATTAGCATATTTTAAATGACAAAAACATGTGTATGTTTATGTTTCACTTGTTTATTTTTATTCATATGTAAATGTAAATTAAAGCCATAGGAGATTATAGAGTGCATTCCGATGGTCACAATATTGAGCACGTACATTTTCCAATCTGCAATCCTTAGTTTGGTAAAGCTTAATAAATGTAAAATGTTGATGCTGACTCCAAAATTACAAGAACCTAGGATGTCTAAAGGGATTACATTCCGATTCTCGATGTCATAGAGGATGAGACCCTTAAAGGAGCCGTCTGGAGAATGGTGACACCATATCAATATATCTCCCGACTAAAATTACATAATCAAACAAAGGATTGTTCTAGAATGGTTATTGTCAGAGATTGTTAGTGACGAAGGACCAGTTAAAGAGAACCATTATTGCTGCTAAGGCAGGGGGTGTTCTCTGCAGGAATTCATGGTGCCACGCTTTCATCGCGGGTTGTGGCTAAACCTGAGCTTTCCAAAGTATGTGTCGCGACACAGCACTGTGTCGCCTGACATGTGTGGGTGTGTCGCGTGACGGTACTCTCTAATCAAGCATGAACATCTGTCTTAAATCTTTAAGACAGACTTGATAAGACATACGTACATTCTTGTTCATCATGACGTCTGCGCCGCCTTCTTTGGAAAGCTCTGCATCGCTAAAGAAGCGTTTAGCCGCTAAACGCTTCTTTAGCGATGCACATGCGCTAAAACTGCTGGCAGAAAATTCATTCCTCACACATGCAGTTTGTGATCCCTAATGAGGTGGGAGAACCTTGGAAGCGAACAGAGCACAGTGCAGCTTCTTCTATTTTAGAAAATGTAGAGGAGCAAGATTGAGCCCGGAGGGGGCCCCTCCACGTGCCTTGCAGGGAGGCCCCTGTTGTGTCCACACTATTCCGCTAGCGGCGGGCACTTCGGCCTGAGAGGTTTTTGAGGTTATGCTGGCGCGGCGCTGTAGGCCATTGGAACAAAATACTCAGAGGTGTTATTGAGATGTTGCAGAGCTCACGCGTATGCGCGCCACTGGAGTCACATCTGTGCAGGCTCCTTTTTTTTAATTACATCATGTGACCCAGACAAACCATTGACCACACAGTCTCGGGGGCGTGCACTAACTCCATCCCGGACCACTAACAATGGTGGGCCTAACTTGAGTCGCCCCTATTACAACATAGGAGCCGACACTACATTCCTCCCTAAACAGTATCAAACTATCCCCGCTATGGCAACTGAACATGGAGCAACAATAAATATATATATTATTGGAACAGGCTCACATGACAAGGTCCTTCAGCCAGCAGGATGGTGCTGGGTTCTTTCGCAGACAGTATTGAGAATTTCCCCGGCCTCCCGACAGACTGGGCAGATGGAGCTGGTACCCTGAATGGCGCCCACTTGTCGGAAGTGCTTCAGGGTCAGCTCTGTCCACTGCTGGACAGTTCACTTCAGTTGCGTCCCACTCATCAGTATCAGGAGACACGGCTCGACCAGACTCAGGAGGGCCTGCTTCAATAGGGACATCTTGAGCTGAATGACAGGTTTTGAAAAAGGACACATTCCTTTTCACTGTTTCCACACCCCACTGGGCAGTGACTCTGTTGCCGTTCAGATGTGTGACACTCCATGGCACCTTTTCATGCCGCAGGCCAAATTTGCTGTTAGCAACTCGATTCTGCAGAAGAACTGAATCACCCACTTGAAAACTAAGCGGTCGTGACTGTCGCCGCTGGCTGCCTTGATCGTTTCAATGTTGATGACGTGTTTGAATCTGCAGTTCCTGTGGTGACTCTGGATGCTATAACGGATGATGGAGAATCGAGTCCGCAACCACCTGTCCCAGGGAGAGATGCCCTAAAGCCACTCCAGTAGTGGAGCGTGGCGTTTGTCGGTACACCCGTAGGAAGGCAAAAATGGCCAATTACAAGGACTGTTGGCTGTCATGAATAATGCGGATGACTTTGCTTAAAGGGCGCATAAACTTTTCTGCTTCACCACTCACTTGCGTCCATCTTGGGGTTATCTTTTTGTGGGTTATGTCTAGAGATAACAGATAATTGACTATTTTGTGTCCCTGGAACGGAGGGCCATTGTCGGTCTGTATCTTTTGTATGAACCCATGAGTGGCCATCACTTTCTCCAACTTTGGATAACCTCACTTGCCTATAGGAACTGTAATATTTTCATCTCAGGGTATTTGGAGTGGTCATCAGTCAGCACAAAGGTGTGTCTCCCATCCGGAAGACTCCCAAAGTCCAAACTGATACACGTTCAGGGCGGTCTGGTCGAGGTTCAGTGATTATTAGAGCTGGTGAGCTACTTTCCCAGGTGGCCTGGCACCATTAGCATGACCTCACTGCCTCCTCTACTTTTTCGTCCATTAGGGGAAACCACACTTTTGTCCTCAGGTGGGTCTTGGTTTTCACCATTACTTGGTGAGCCACATGTGCCATTGGTTCACCAGGTTGGTCAGGGCTGAGAGTATCATCAGGGGGTGGGCTCGAAGTAGGCATTCCGCGGAGTCCTCATTTAGCTCCTACCAAAAATTGTACAGACTTTCCATGATCCTTCTCGCCTCCGTGGGCTTTCCAGTCACTCTTCACACTTTGCCACCGGCCATGCTTCAGGATCTCTATGGCACACCTTCATGGACAATGGAATAGGGCACGATCTGGCAGTAACATATTGGACATATTCCTCTGTGTCCTCTGCATCATCCTCTTCTTTCGGGGTAGCTGCCCTGGGGTGCCGGGTGAGATAGATGGCCTGATTCTGCACTCATGGATGATATTCCACACAGCAGATGTACCCCTGCAGCATCTACTTTACGATGCATGGGGCGGTTTGGAGGTGGTTCCAGCAAATAGTGAGAGAAGCGGCTTATGGTCAGCAGCCAGAATTAAAGGATGTCCATGTACGTACAAGTGGAAGGTGCGACATCCCCAGTGGACGACTATGGCTTCCTTTTCTATTTGAGAATATCACTGCTCAGTGTCTGTCAATGACCGACTAGCGAAAGCCACTGGGGCCCAGTCCTCCTCTAGCTTGCTCCGCTGCAGTAAATCCACTCCAAAACCCTTCGGTCCAGCATCGACCGCGACCATAGTCAGGTTCCAAGGGTCGAAGAAGGCCAGGGTTGTGTTGGCAGACAGGGCATCTTTGACTACTTGAAATGCTGTTTCCTGCTCATGACCCCAGGCCTTTTGTATGCTCCCAGAGAGGCTGGGTGAGGGAGGTCAGGTCCCAGATAAATCAGCCACAATAGTTGACCATGCCCAGGAAGCTTCGTACTTTGATGATGCTGGTGGGGGCGGGGGCCAATTTGATGTCATGCACCTTGTCCGGACCGGAGATTCACACCAGAGGCTGAGAATACATAGCCAAAAAATTGGATTTGTTGTTTGAGAAATTCACACTTGTCTCAATGGAGAGTGAGACCAGATTCCTGTATTCTCTGAAGTACCTGCGTCAGTCTGGCATTGTGTTCCAAGATGGTCCTAGAGTAGATGAGAATGTCATCACTGATGTCACCACCCCTGGAAGATCCATCAACAACTCATGGATTACATTTTGAAAAACGTCTGCTGCTTCGACATTCCAAAACTCGGGCAGGTGGACCTCTTCAGGCCGACATGGGCGGAAAAGGTTGTGATGTAGCGTGACCATTTTGCCAGCACCAACTGGTGATAACCCAACTGAAGGTGAAGCTTAGAGTACCAGCAAGCTCTGCTCAGTTCCCCAATCAGATCATCAATCGTGGGAGTGAGGTGTCTTTCTATTTTTATTGCCACATTAGGTAACCTCATGTCCATGCAGATATGCACCACACGCGGTTGCTTGGGCTTTCGTGTGACCCTGATGGGTGATACAGAGGAAGTGGGGCCTGTTACCTTTTTGATGATGCCAGCCGTTTCCAGCTTGGATAGTCTTTTTTTAGTAGTGGTCTCAGGTGAAGGCAACATGCCTGTGGCTTAGAGCTACTGGCTGAACAGTGGGGTCATTGTGTAGATGTACCTCTTTTCCTCGCAACTTCTCAATCCCGTTGAATACGTCTGGAAATTTGGCTAGGATGTGTTGTACTGTCTCCTGGTGAATCCCAAAAGGCGAATGTCACAACTCCCAGACCTTTGGTGGCCCGGGAACCTGATAGCATGTCCTGCCCATCTTCTGCTACATAGACCTGTGACTTTAGGAATTTAGAGCCATGCAAGATCGTCGCCTTGAATTGTCCGCGCATCAGCAGGGGCTTGTCTTGTCCATACGCAAAGACTCTGATCGCCGTGTTGTCCAGCAGTGGAGCTGGCTTCATCACTTTGTATAGTTCAGATGACATGATGTTGATGGTGGCCCCCGTATCAATGACGGCGGTGATGTCCTGCTCTTTGACCCAGATTTGACTTATGGCAGCCAGCGAGACATCTGAGTTGGCTTTCCAATCATGTATGCAGTATGGACCTCTTGCTCTTCTCTGTCATCATTGTCCATGTCACTGTTTCCACTTTGTGCTTCTGGGGTGAGATTGACTGCTGGCCGAGGTTGTCGGTTCCTTCGCGATCGGCACACTCGTTCGAAATGGTTAAACTTTCCACACACATTTCACTTCTTTCCTTGTGCCCGACAGTCCAGTGCCCGGTGTGGGCTTCTGCCACAGTACCCACAGCTTGCAGGCTTCCCGGACTCTTTCCTGCTTGATGTGGCGGCTGGGTGTGCTATTACCGCGTTGACGGGTTCTACCTTTACCGGGGTATGTAGTGCCACCTCCATGTGGGCTGCTCGGGCCCGCGACAGTTCCTTGGTTCTCCTTAGGGTTAGGATGTCGGCCAGGGGCTCATCCAATTTCTCCAGTATTCTCTCCCTGTGGAGGCGCAGCACTGTAGGATTTGGCATCTAGTTTCTTCCACCTCGCCAGCAAACCGACAGGTGCATGCTAAGTCCTTTAGCAGGGCGTGGAATGCATCAATAGACTCATCCGCCTGTTGGTGCACCTAGCGGAAAAGAAGGCGTTGGAGTCTTGGTTCGCCATGGGCTCAAAATCCACTGACAAAGAACCAATCAGTGTAAGGTGACTTTTGGGGGCCGGTTCATACAGTGACTTGGCGATCCTGTAGATGTCTTCCCCCCCTAAATGCAGGAGCATGGCCCTCTTCTGGCCATTGTGCACCACTGTGGCTTCAAAGAATAAGAGCAGCCTCTCCACCCATTCCTTCCATTTGGGCACCTGGGCAGAAGGAGGGCCCTCCACTATGAAGGGCTCAATGGGTGGAATTGCAGACATGGTGCAGGCAACCTTTGAAATGTGACCAGCGGACCACTCACACTCCCACTGCACCAGTGCCAAAGGAAGCGCTGTTCCGTCTTCCTGTGGAAGCACACAACCAGTGAATGTCCTCTCTGCTGCTGGCAGCCCGCCTCTGACTCCAGTGTGAAGGGGAAAATATAAAGACCAGTCTCTCTGGACCTTGTGTCACTCATGGAGGCTCATCTTGTGGCTGGTTGCTGGCACACCGACAGTGGAGTCTTGGACCTCCCCCACTTCCTGGGCAGTGTTTCTTGGGCTCTGTGCCATGTGTTGTCTCCAGCCTCCACCAGGGACCGACGAGCAGGCTGATGGCTCCGCCGTCATAGGGAGCACATCGCAGATGCAACCGAGTCACTCAGGGACTCGTTGAGGCGTTTACTGCATGCAAGGGCCGATGCGCACATGTGCCTTTCCGCTCCGAGGCACGAGCACCGTGTGCATTGTGGCAGCACCGCGGACACCACAGAGAGTACGTGGGATGTGGCGGCGGCCCACCATCATTGCCAATGTTGTGTCCGCACTATTGAGCTAGCGGCGGGCCCTTCTCCCTGAGAAGTTTGTGCGGTTATGCTGGCGCAGCGCAGTAGACTGAGGTTCCGTGACGATCGTAAGTGGTGTTTTTGACTCGCACGAATATGGTCGAGTCTGGTATCTATGAACCGCAAATGACGAGTTTAGTGGGTGTACGCAGTTTCGCTGTGCTAACCTAAACCGTTCGTCTGTTTCGTGGGTTTTTACATCCGAGCCCACGGGTTCCATCTTAGATACGGCATCCATTTTGTTTCTTGCCCTCAAGTAGCCAGCGAACGGACGCTGTCCGCTTCGCGACCCTGGGATTCTCGTGCGGAAGACACGTTTCCTTTGAAAGTGTCTTTATGATGAGGGGGATGATACTGTAAGGTAGATGGCCCCGCTCGAGGCTCATCTTGCCGTGCCGGTCTATTGTCTCAGCCGTGCATCTCATTAGGCACGTCCCTTTGATGCTTGCAGCTCGTGTTTCCCGATACCACCCCTTTTACACCCTTTCCGATCTCCCCACTGTTTCTGCCTTCCTCTGCACCTGTCTCTGTTCCTTCTTCGATCTGTTTACTGCTGATTGGAATGTATTAATGGTGAGAAGATGGGTTTTTACAGTTGGGAACCACCAAATGTTTCCGTACTTATGTTCCGGGCCCTGAATACATGAAAGCAACCTCTCCCGGTGTTTATGATGGGAACCAAGTTGTAAACCTTTGTGTATCATGTTAACCTATGAGAGAAATGTGTATAAAAGGAGCGACCCACAGTAGCAATTTGAAGCAGGCTCCGCGAACCTACATGTTATGTACTTCTCGTGACTTCTGTGTTCCCTGCAGTAATAAACCTCGAATCTTTGACAACGAAGGAAGTGTCCCGTGTCTCTGTCATTTGTACGCCGGAACAGGTTACCCACGAAGGTTTCAGGTGTTGTCCCCTGGCACCGCTGGGTCTTAAGAAAACCCAGTCCTTCAGTTGGCGCCCAACGTAGGGCTGCATCAGTGGTACCGGTCCAAGCCCGACGATCGTGAGGAACTTCGTGTGAAATCTCCGAGGGAAGGTGCACCCCGCTTCATCGATCCTGTTGTCGAAACAAGTGGCCCGACGACTTTTCCCGCGAAGATTCCCGCCTCCTGACGGCTGCGACGGACTGCTGCCCTGACTGTAGACCTGTTTTGGCGCCTGGCGTAGACCTTGGTACAGCGAGACGATTGACGGGCCTTCCTGGTGACGCCATCGATCTTTGAGTTAAGTATTTGTGGGTCGCTCCCAGAGTCCTTAGTTGTGGGTGCTTAGTTGTTGCATGGTTCCATTGCATTTGTGGTTCTTAGTACTTGGTTCTTTGTTGTGATATTTGACGTCTGCAGTCGCCAAAAACTGAGGGTTTTTGCTCTTTGCGGGGACTTGGTAAATCCCGTAACCCTTGAAGTTTGTGAAACTCGGCTAGTGTGCAAGATGCCTGGTCGTAGTACTTTGTTCAGTTGTTTTGGTCGTTGTGGTGCGGATTCCCGACTGGAGGACTCGTGTCTGATACCTCCGGTTGGAACTCCAACTTATGAATTATATAGCAAGCATGGGTTAGGTCCGATTACCTTTAATGAATATTGGATTCGCTATACCAAAAAGGACGGTGTCCTTAGTTGGCCACCCCATGGTAGTTTCGAGACCCCGATTTTAGATAACCTCGAGGCTGAATTGTTTAAGAAAAAATCAAGGCCGGCCATGTTTGATGCCTTTCGGTTGTGGCGCAAAGAAGCCAAACAGAAAGAAATCAGACAGACAAAACGTAATCAGAGAGATGGAGTTGCTACCATAGTAAAGAAAGCAGAACAGTTTCAGCGAGATAAGGAGGAAAGGGAAAAGGAAGTTTTCGATAGGCTTCAGCATATGTCTATAGATAAATGTTACCCCGCTTTGCCAACGGGGTCGGATAAGAAAGAGGAATCAGTTGAGGACCCTTTACTGTCTTATCTTCTGAAATCGCCACCTCCGTACGCACAGGGTACCGCAGCTCCTGTGGTTCTCCCTGTACCTGCTCCTGTGCCTGTTCCTCAACCTGTTCCTCAACCTGTACCCGTTCTTCCGACTGTTCCTGCTCCCTTGCCTACTGCTGTTCCTACTGCTCCACCGCTTGTACTTCCTCATACTCCTGCTCCCGCTGCTGCTCCTGTTCTACTTACTCCTGCTGTTTTGTCTGTTTCCGACTCTTCTCTTGTTAATCCCCTATGTTATACCTCTCCATCTACTCGACATCGTACCCCTTCTGTTGCTGCTAACTTTTTCAATTCTCTTGGACCTATTCTTGAGTCCGCTGGTTCGGACGATCCTCAAAGACGTAGTCAGCTTCCCGGTAATCGGGAACGTGCTGCGCTGTATAATATGGCGATGACTTGGATGAAATACCCCCTTAGAAATCCACCCCGTGCGGTGCTTGATACGTTCTGTCAATTCAATATACCGACACAAAGATACGTATTCGAAGAAATGTGCAAAGTTTTGCGTGATCAAATATCGGCCGATGCATCGAACCATGTATTAACTGCTTTAACTAATTTACAGCTCCAGTTTTCAAGCGGAATGATAGTCGATTCCAATGTTCAACGTGCTCTTGAGCAGTTATTATCTTTTCGTCCTTCTATAATGCCTAGAGCATTGTTCGTGGAAGACATTGAGGGACCATTAGACGCGCCTGGTCAGTATCCCATGCGCGAAGTTCCACCAGTATGGATGCCAGGTGATTCTACTCGGCAACCGCCGATCTTGCCGCATTTCCAGAGAGTATGGATTCATCTTCCGTGGAAACGATCGGAAGTTTTGCAGGTAAAACAATCTTTGCCTGACCCTCGCAAAAATCCTGCAGTGTATTATAAAGAATTATCGCAGCTCGTAGACGCTACGATAATGAATCTTGCCGATATTGATATGCTGTTTGGCAATGTCGTACCGCAACCGGTATGGGCAAAGATTCGTCAAGAAAACCATGCGGCAGAATTAGGTGGTGATTGGGCTGCTCTTATCGCGGCAGACACACGACAAATTGGTGGGGCTAAACCTGAACAGCTCATTACGGATCTCCCTCAGAGAATAATTACCCTAATGAAAACGCTTATGCCAGCCATGAAGGTAAATTGGGACAAACTGTCCGCTTGCAAACAAAAGAAGGATGAGAGCGTCTCTGGTTTCTTTACGAGATTTGAGGAGGCTTTCATTGACCATAGTGGTCAAGACATGGGTACCGAAGGTGGTCAGAGGTTGTTTGTGGATAAGTTTGTTTCCAATTTACTGCCTGACTTAAGCAACAAATTGCGAAACTCTGAAAGTGCGTGGGCTGTTTCTACTTCTGCTCAAATATTGGCTACGGCCCAATATTATGAGAATAGGGAGAAAGAGGAGAATGATCGTGCTGATAAGAAAACGAAAGAGCTAAAAACTAAAGTGCTGTTGCAACAGGCGTATCCTCCGCGTTCGAATCAGAATGACTCACAACAGCGAAATCGATCGCAGTCTCAGTCTAATAGGTCACAATAACAAAATGATTCCTCATCGCAGAGATCACCGTTAGGGTACAACCAGTGTGCCTATTGTAGGAATGAGGGACATTTAAAATTCGATTGCCCAGTTCTAAATGAGCGTAATAGTGGTAATTCGTCTAGAGGAGGTCGTGGTGGTTCTCAACAGACATCACGTGGTAGAGGTCGCGGTGCTCAGAACGATCGTTCCACTAATACTTCTGATTCTAATAATTGTTTTGATCAGCGTGGATCGTCGCAAGGGCGATCTGCTCAGTACAATGTGGATGATTATTACGTCGATCAGGATGCTGACGACGGTAATTACTAGGACAGCCATAGACAAGGAGAGGGAGTGGTATCAGTTCCGGTTGATCAGAGAGGGCCTTACGTCGCAGTTGCCACCTCGGGCGTCGTTGAGCCTTTTCTGTTGGACACTGGTGCAGCGAAAAGTTCCATAATGCATTTGAAACTCCCTGGCGCACCTTTGTCTGGCTTAACAAATGTTTCCGTTGGATTCTCTGGCGCCCCTGTTAGCAATCCGGTTTCACGCCCTTTGCCTCTTACAATTGGGCCTCGTGAGCTGAAAGCTCCGTTGATTTTGACCACTGGTTGTGGTGAAAATCTCTTGGGCCTGGATTTGCTGAAACGTCTGTATGCGACTTTGTATTGTTCTCCTGCGGGAGTAAAGCTTACTTTGGGTGAGAGAGTTATCTCTCCAATGTACTTATCTCTCGATAAGCTTCCACCGGAATTGAGTTCTCTTCCTGCATCTTTGTGGGCAACAGGTCCCAATGACGTGGGCCTGCTTGACATCTCCCCTTATGTTGTTCACTTGAAATCTAATGTGCGATTGCCACGTATTCCCCAGTATCGTATCTCCCTTGATGGTGAACGAGCATTGTTAGCGATCATCTATGACCTGATCGAGAAAGATGTTATTGAGGAGACTCGGGGAAACGTGTGCAACAGTCCTGTGTTGCCCATTCTGAAACGTACTGATCCTTCGAAACCACCTGTTTATCGTTTTGTTATCGATTTACGGGAGGTAAATAAAATTGTGATTCCTCAGTTCCCTGTTGTGCCTGACATCACGGCGCTACTGACTCTGATTCCAGCCTCGGCATCTTGGTTTTCAGTGATCGATCTGAAGAATGCGTTCTTCAGCATCCCGATTGCTGAGGAAAGCAGAGACCTTTTCGGTTTCTCTCTTGGTGGTCGCAGCTTCCGGTTTAAACGTGCTCCTCAGGGCTACTGTGAGAGTCCATCGATATACAGTCAAGCCTTGAAGGGCCAACTGGATGCGTTTGTGTTGCCGGCTGGCGCAGCCTTGATCCAATATTTTGACGACTTATTGGTGGCTGCAGATACTCAGGACATCTGCAAAATTGCTACGGTATCGTTGTTGCAGCATCTCTGTGACTTACATCACAAGGTGTCTCCTTCTAAACTTCAATATTGTTGTCAAGAAGTAACCTATCTAGGTCACTTATTGTCAAAGTAGGGAAGAAGGTTGACCCCAGAGAGAATTGCAGCGATTGCCCGAATGACTGTGCCAACAACTCAGAGAGATGTGCGTGCCTTTTTAGGTATCACGTCATACTGCAGGCAATGGATTCCGAATTTTTCATTGCTAGCGAAACCATTGGTGGCTCTTACGTGCAAGGATGTTCCAACTCCTTTACCATGGACGGAAGAATGTCAGAAAAGTTTTTCTGAACTACGTGACGCGTTGTGTTCGGCTCCTGTGTTAGGTACCCCTGACTACAGTAAGCCGTTTACACTATACGTTCACGAGAGAGAATGTTGTGCGTTGAGTGTTTTGACGCAATCTTTTGGTGGTAAGCAGCGTCCATGTGCATATTTTTCCTCGACCTTGGACCCGGTAGCTAGAGCATTGCCGAGTTGTTTGAGAGCAACAGCGGCAGCTGCGGTGTCCATCCGACAATCTGCAGGATTGGTCATGGATAATATGCTTACGGTGATGGTTCCGCATGCAGTTGACACTCTCTTAAATCGTACGAAAACTCAGCACTTGACGAGTGCAAGGTTGTCTGGGTACGAGTTGACGCTGTTGGCAAGCCACATCCAGATAAAACGTTGTAATGTCCTGAACCCGGCGACTTTGTTGCCCATTAGCATGGAGTCAGATAATGTAACCCCTCACGACTGTTCCTTACGGACTGAGGAGGAAACAAAAGGTCGTGTGGACCTTAAAAACACCCCTTTGGAAGATCCCGATGGGACCTTGTATGTGGATGGTTCATGTTTTAAATTGCCAAATGGTGATGTGACGACTGCGTATGCTGTGGTAACTTTGAACACTGTTGTGGAAGCTGCGAGATTGAATCAGAACTCTGCCCAAGCTGCAGAGCTGATCGCTTTGACTAGAGCGTGTGTGTTGTCGAAAGGGAAACGGGTGAATGTGTTTACCGACAGCCAATATGCTTTTGGCGTCGCCCATAGTTTTGGACGATTGTGGAGAGAGAGAGGTTTCATGACATCCCATGGTACTAAGATTCAGCATGGACAACTTGTGAATGATCTTTTGGATGCACTTACGTTACCTAAGCAGGTGGCGATTGTTAAATGTAGTGCGCATCGTAAGGTGACGGATGATGTTGGTCGTGGTAATGCGTTTGCGGATGAGACTGCTAAGGAGACTGCCCGGAACCTCAGCACTAGGATGTATGTGACGAGTTCGGTTAGGTGGCCTACAGAGACTAGTATGTGCGAGGATACCATCGAGAGTGTGAAAACGATACAGAATGAGGCCACTGAGACTGAAAAGACGAAGTGGAAAGAGAGTACGGCAAAGTTGGATGCGAATGGTTGTTGGATTGATTTGTCGGAACATAAGAGATGGATGTTGCCAGATGCGTATGTGCTAGCTGTTGTGACGATGCCACATGGGTTAGCACATATTAGCGCGAAAGGTATTTGTAAGTTGTTGTCCCCTGTGTGGAAGAATGATGGTATCACGAAGTGTGCTGAGAGATTGGTGAAGAATTGCATGATATGTATGATGTACAACCCTGGAAAAGGAACCCCTACACCTCCTGGCCATTTTGCTCCCCCTTCATGTCCCTTTGAAGTGATTCAGCTAGACTTCATTCATATGGAGCGATGCAATAACCTGAAATACGTTTTAGTTGTGGTTTGCGCATTCTCGCGATGGATTGAAGCCTACCCTCTCAAAGACAATACAGCTCTGTCCACTGCGAAAATCCTACTGAAGGAATACTTTCCTCGGTATGGAATGCCGCGGATTGTATGGTCTGATAACGGAAGTGAGTTTGTAGGGAGTGTGATGAAGAGTGTGTGTAAAGGCCTTGGAATTACTCAGAAATTCCATAGCGCCAATCATCCCCAGTCAGCAGGTTTGGTTGAAGGGTATAATGGCACCCTTAAACTCAAACTAGCGAAGATTCAGGCTACGACTGGTCTTTCGTGGCCTGACGCTTTGCCTCTAGCTCTGTTGTCAACAAGGGCGACTGTACACTCCCGAGTAGGGCTCAGCCCCTATGAAATAGTGTTCGGCCGTCCTGCGAATGTTTGGGGGGTCCCTAGACCGAGTGTGTTTTCTGATCTTGAGTATCCGATGTTGATTGATTATCTTCATGATCTGACTGCTAAACTGAGGTTAATTCACCAACAGGTCTTTGAAGCACTGCCGACGCAAACGGAGGGTCCAGGCCACCAGCTCCAGCCCGGAGACTGGGTGGTGACGAGGAACTTTGGAAGAAAAAGAAATCTCGAGCCTCGTTTTACTGGACCCTTCCAGGTCCTCCTTGCCACGAGAACTGCTGTCCGTTTGGAAGGCCGGAAGAACTGGGTGCATGCCACCCACACCAAAAAGGTACCTATACCTTTACCGGCGGACTCGTGGGTGAGGAAAGGCATTGCTTCATCTGAAACGGAAAGATTGCAGACCTTCGTACCTTTTAGCGACGCCCAACCTGTCGGAGAATCCTCAGGGCAGCAGAACGACATTGTTGAACATTTGTCATCGCAAAGCTCAAGATCTGAACAATTGACTGATCAACAGAACTCTGTTCCCTCATCGGATCCATTGTTTGACGAACAGACACGTCCTGGAAAGAGCCGATACTTTTTGCGATCTAACACCAAGGACAAATAAAATTTGCTTTTATTCCTCGACATCTACGTTACCCCATTGCCACGATCAGTCTAAACACTCATATAACTGTGATTTTGTAAATATTGAGTTTTTTCCACATCTGTGTTTTGCTTCCACAGCTGAAAGACTTTGTGCATATTTGTGAATTAAGATACCTTGCATCCAGGTGTACCGTAGGGCCGCGCGTGTACTTCCTTCTGGTTAGTAGGTCTTGACACTAGGTCAAAGACCGTCGGTTCCTGGGAACTCCTAGGGATTGACTACTGCTACACAGAACGAAGTGCGTCAAGAAACGTTGCGGACGGTTTTAGAGGATGGCGTTTTCAAAGCTGATGGACTTGGAAAAAGCTCAGGCGCAAAGATTCGAACTGCAACAAATTACTCGAACAAAATGCTTCATTATCCAAATGTTCCTACTGTTTTTAACTGTTTCTTCGTTATTGGTGGGTGGGGTGTATTACCTGATATTGACGTTTTTGCCTTCTGCCTCACCTACCCCTTCTCCTGAACCTAAAACTACCTCCACTGTTTCTCCTCATTCCTTTCACATCTTACCTCAACACGAGCAGGCTAGACGTGCGGAATTTAGAAATAATTCCTTCATTCAGCTCCTTCATCAGCATCAGTTAGTGGTTAATACTACTAATTGTTGGGTGTGTGGGTTAATGCCGCATACCACGGATAAGGGAATTCCATATCTGGTCCTTCCTTATAGTTCCCAGGGTTCAGCTCGAGCATTTCAAACAATGTTTCGAAGTGCATTAGATTCCTACCCCAATCGAGAGCCAAGTCCTTCCCACTTTGGTCCTGGTCCGTATCACAAGCCTTTGGCTATAGCGATCGCTGATTTAGATAGGGATATCTATGAGCCGTCGCTCATCCCAGAGGAAGAGGTGCGAGCCTATAGGGACCTGAGTGAGGCTGAGTATAGTGCGCTCGTGGGTGAAAGACAGCTTAGAAGCTCGTCTCCAATATGGATCGTACCCCACCTTGGTAATTTCTGTCTAAAAGGTCGTGGCCGAAGACCGAGAGCTCATCTTGGAGAGAGTGCTTGCTCCGAGACGTATGTCTTGCCGATGCTCTCGTCCCCTGTGTTTCTGACTGCCAAGGGTACGTACTTTGTCTGCCATGATCGTGCGTATACGTGGTTGCCCTCCGACTTTGCGGGCACATGTTATATTGCAAATTTGTTGCCTCTGACGTTTACCGTAGATGCAGATTACCACAAGACTAGAGTTGTGAGGGGCGTGATTAGCGAAGAGGACACTGCCGGTCAAGAGGCAGGAGACTTTTTCAAGGGTTTCTTTCCGTTTTGGGGGCCTATGGTCAATAGTAGGAACCTGAGACAGTTGACTCGAGTAGTGGAATCGACAGCTAATATCACTGCCAGTGCCCTTGGTAATATCACCGCAGAACTTCAGGCGGATAGGCTCATGACGTTACAAAACCGTATGGTTTTAGACGTTGTTTTAGCAGATCGAGGTGGAGTATGTAAGGTGATCCATTCGAGCTGCTGTATTTTCATTCCAGATAACGCTCCGACTGTCTATCAAGCCATCTCAAAGTTGCATAGGATCTCTGAGTCCATACACGTGGACTTAGGGGATTGGACGCTACTTGGGTGGTTTTGGGGCCTAATGTCGACTTGGGGTTGGAAGATTCTGATGATCATCGGAGTCGTTGTAGCATTTCTGTTCACGTGTTGCCTTTGTGTGCAGTGTGGTCCTGCCTTATGTGGCCTCTGTGCTACGACGTGTATAAGACAGCCGCCTGTTACCAAAGGAGCTCAGATGGATAGAATTATGTTGCAACAACATCTAGATGGTCTGATGAATATAGAATATGATTCTGACTAGTGCTTGCCTACATGAGGACAAAAGGAGCGTCTGATGTTCCGTGACGATCGTAAGTGGTGTTTTTGACTCGCACGAATATGGTCGAGTCTGGTATCTATGAACCGCAAATGACGAGTTTAGTGGGTGTACGCAGTTTCGCTGTGCTAACCTAAACCGTTCCTCTGTTTCGTGGGTTTCTACATCCGAGCCCACGGGTTCCATCTTAGATACGGCATCCATTTTGTTTCTTGCCCTCAAGTAGCCAGCGAACGGACGCTGTCCGCTTCGCGACCCTGGGATTCTCCTGCGGAAGACACGTTTCCTTTGAAAGTGTCTTTATGATGAGGGGGATGATACTGTAAGGCAGATGGCCCCGCTCGAGGCTCATCTTGCCGTGCCGGTCTATTGTCTCAGCCGTGCATCTCATTAGGCACGTCCCTTTGATGCTTGCAGCTCGTGTTTCCCGATACCACCCCTTTTACACCCTTTCCGATCTCCCCACTGTTTCTGCCTTCCTCTGCACCTGTCTCTGTTCCTTCTTCGATCTGTTTACTGCTGATTGGAATGTATTAATGGTGAGAAGATGGGTTTTTACAGTTGGGAACCACCAAATGTTTCCGTACTTATGTTCCGGGCCCTGAATACATGAAAGCAACCTCTCCCGGTGTTTATGATGGGAACTAAGTTGTAAACCTTTGTGTATCATGTTAACCTATGAGAGAAATGTGTATAAAAGGAGCGACCCACAGTAGCAATTTGAAGCAGGCTCCGCGAGCCTACATGTTATGTACATCTCGTGACTTCTGTGTTCCCTGCAGTAATAAACCTCGAATCTTTGACGCCGAAGGAAGTGTCCCGTGTCTCTGTCATTTGTACGCCAGAACAGGTTACCCACGAAGGTTTCAGGTGTTGTCCCCTGGCACCACTGGGTCTTAAGAAAACCCAGTCCTTCAAGACCGTTGGAACAAAATACGTAGAGGCGGTATTGATATGCTGCAGAGCTCACATGTATGTGCGCCACTGGCGTCACATTCGCGCAGGCTCCTTTTTTATTAATTACACCATGTGACCCCCTGACTAAACCATTGAGTACACAGTCTTGGGGCGTGCACTAACTCCATCCCGGACCACTACCAATGGTGGACCTAACTAGAGTCGACCCTATTACGTAATTGGTGGCAAACACTAGAGCCTCCTCAAGGTTCGTAACACTAGTGGAGCGAGATATGTATATGGTTACAAGGACAAGGTTACACAGAACAAATAGAGTAGCAGGAGGGCCATCTTTCAAAATAGTGTGTTTTTGTTCTTGGATTTTTGGTATGGTCCAGAGTTTGACGTGGATAGAAAATATCTTCGTGCACCAAAAGGATGTGGCGTTAGGGCTATACCTATCGACTTTAAAACTTGGTAATCAGTTACCAGTCTTATCTTCCGCACAACATCCTATGATTCTGGGCAAATCGCTTAATCTCCACTTGCCAAAAGAAAAATAAAACATGAATCGGACCTTGTGTAGATGCTAGGAACAATGCAATAGAAGACAAAACAACAGCTAAAAGACAAACAAATTAACTAGCAGCCAACGAGGAGCAGACAGCAGGGCCTAGGCCTGTGCAGCTAAAGACTGGGAGAAGATTTAAAGTGAGAAATGCTGTGTAACTCCTGTGAAAGTTATTTCCAAAGTTTGGGAGCAAGGATGTGAAAGGCTCCCCACCAGAGGTCTTCAAACGTGTTAGCCTTGAGCCCGCAAAGCAAAATATTTCAAATTGGGGACCCCTTCAAAACTGTATAGCAAGGATTGGGGGAAAGGAGGGGTACGGCTGAGCACATGAGTCAGGGCTTATGAAATCATTTCAGGGATACTTTTTCATTAGCTGATTATCCATAATAAATCTGAGATTTATAAAAGAGAAAATTCATCAAACAAAAACAAAATTGATCTAAAGAAAAACTCTGCTTCCAATAATTGGTTTGTTGGACTCCGCTCAGACCAATGGACCTCAATGCATGTGCATTTGTGATAGCAATATCTCCTCTGCTTTTTCACCCCTTTCCCACAAATGCCTGCTCATCACTTCAATCTTGAAACAGGCTCTGTCCTTTTTATTTGGGAGTTCTATACAGCGCAAGGGTATTGTAGCACTGTACATGAGCATCGGTTACATTAAACAAAGATTATTTATTTTCTTAAGGCACAGGTAGATTAAGAGATTTGGACAGAATGAGAGGATGTTGAGTTAACAACAGGAATTGAACCTTGTTCCCCATATTCAAAGTTGGTAGCTCTCACCATTAGGCCGTCTCCTCAATTTCAGAAAAAAATGATTTAATTGTGGTACCACCATTTTTGCAACAACAGTACTCTCTGTCCTAATTCTAGCAAGGAAAATTAGACTCCCATAACCTTTTTCTCAAAGAAAGACTGTGTTGATTGCGATAAAGTGGGACCTCAGACCCCTGGAACCTAGTGTCTCTGCACCTGCTTCTCTAATGATAGCTAGTGTCTTCCAACATTTGCTGTCTCCTCTGCCCTTTGCTAAAAACCTGATCTCACATTTTGTCCCACTCCCCTCTCTGCCATCTCTTTGATGCCCAAACTAAGGGGATTCCTTTTCTTTGATTTCCTCCTTACCCTGGGCCATTGTGTTGAGGCCCAAAGCGACATAGGCTAATTAAGTGGGCACTGGGCCCTAATACAAGCAAGAAAGGACAGTAAAACAGCCATAACTGGTGTTTAGTTGGCCCTCATATCTCTGTGCCCTGCAGATGCAGCACCATTTGTACCTACAGCTCTGCAAAGCATGCTCTCTGTCCTGCAAACTCCACTGGGCCATCACTCATAGGCCTGAGGCACAGAGCAGGCTTTCCGCCCCTTCATCTGAATAAAGAAACAGTAAAAGCCCCACATCTCATTCCCCATGTAGCAGGAGTAACCTGGGCCCTACAATTAGCATTGAGACCCCTACTCTTCTAGTGAGCTTTACCAGGGGCAAAGCACGAAGGCTTCCATTTTACATCTTCACGTTTAAACTTGATATCATTTTAGACAAGTGACTTTTAACTTATTTTGCATGCATATGATAAAGTATTCAAAAAGGGGGTGATTTAATAACACTTTGCGATGGGTTTGCATCATAAAAGTGAAGCAAACCAGCACAAAATGTTTTTTTTGTTATTTACTGTCTAGCTGACACTTTTTTTGTGCTGAAATTGACTAAAAGTAACGCAAAGAAGCGCAAAGGGCTGCTTTGCGTTACTTAATGTCAAGGGGCGGTACATGGGCGTTCCCATGCAATCCCTCACCCTTTTTGATGAAAACCTGATCTACTAAAAATGTGAGGCAAGGCTTTAGAGAAAAAAATAAATGTTTTCATTTTTTGTTTCCTTTCTGACTTTACATGTGTGCAGCAGTGTACAGCACACATGCAAAGTAGGAAAAGTTTTAGAAGTTGTCTAGGCGTAGTATGTTGTACTGGAATGAAACCCTTTCAGTGCAAAATTTATGCTAGTCTCTTTCACACATCTTTGCACTATGGGGCAACGGTATGTGCATGGTGAACTGCAGCAAAATTCTGCCCTGTTGCTAGGAAGAGGGAAGGAGAGTGCCATATCTGTGTAGATATGGCGCTCTCCTGCTCCCTTCCTGTCATGCACTGCTGCACAGCATTTTTTGCTGCTGCACTGTGTTTAGTGACACTGCCTCTGTATATTCCTATTGTCCATATGGAGGAAGCTCTGAATATGAAATACAAACAATGAATAGCTTAGTCAATACCATAGGCTATCTATCATCGTTCCGAACAATAGATGGAGGAGCAAGCCACGACCCTGCGCTTGGAGAGCCCCGCCGTGTGAACCAAGGTTCGAAAGAAATACGAGCCCACACAGGCTACCTAAAGAAAAAGACAGTACACAACAAAAATAAATCACAAAGTAAAAACAACTGAATAGAGCTAAACCCCTGTTTTGAAGTGAATAACCTTGCATCAAAACACGAACGTACTGATTCAGCCAAGCTTTGAGATAATTTCTTTTCTTGGTCCTGAGGAGAATCCCGCAATTAAGGGGATTCGAAACGCGTCGACCTTCTGTTTTTGTTAGGCCAATCTGTGGTTCCATCTTCTGAAATTGTTCATTAAAGTGTCAACGATGATAGATGGCCTATGTTATTGACTAAGCTAGTCCTTTACAAAATAGTTAGCATTTAGTACCGCACCATTAAAAAGAAAAAGAAAATTTCCTAGGTGGGGTACTTTCTTTGAATTTTTGAATGTATGAGCGAGTATTTTTTGGTATGAGTATGACTGTAACACAGAATGATTCCTTTGTATATAGAGTGCCTTTTTTACAGTATGAATGAGATTCCTTTTCTTTAAATATCTTTTTTCACAAATTCTTTTAGATAGTTCCCTTTAGAATTCATAAATAGGGGCTCCCTTTTTAAATAGGTCATGAAGTTTTCCACTGTGAATAAATTCTTTCAAAAAAGTGTAACTTTTTGTAAAATGAGATGAAAATAAAAGGAATTTGATTTGAAGATTCATTCAGGACTGAAATAGTGGTCTATACAGGATAATTGTTTGTTTCATTGTTTTGTCAAACCCAAGAAATCATTGTGCAGTACTAGTGGGCCTGCAGCACTCGTGTGCCACCCACTTAAGTAGCCCTCTGGCAATGGTGCACGCCTTCCATTGCCGAGTCTGTGTGTGCAGTATAAACTGCCATATTAACCTGGCAAGATAAATGTCTAGCCTGGCACAAACCTTCCCCTTTTAGACATACAGGTCACCCCTAACTTAGGCCCTGGAAATCCCAGAGGGCAGGGTGCAATGTGCCTAAAAGGCAGGGCATGTACGTATACGTTTTACATGTGCTGGCAGTGAAAAACTCTCACATTCGTTTTAACTAGTGCAAGGCCTAGCTCTGTAAAAGGATAACAATGGGATTACCTTCTTACATTTTTGAAGTGTAATTCCCAATTGTGAAGGGTTAGACTTTTCAAGTTGGTGTCTCTGGAATCACAATTGAAAATCACAATTTATGGTGAATTCAGATTTTAAATTACAATTCTGAAAATGTCACTTTTAGAAAGATGGAAGAGGAAAGAACAACACAGGGTCGTGGCTCTGACCCAGTAAGGCTAAGCCCAATGTAACACTAGAACAACACAACTGCCAATACTGGACTTCACTTTCTACTATTTGTACTAACCTTTATGAGTGAAACATACCGGTCTGTTTTTTTTAAAAACTTCCGTCACTTAGTTTAATAATTCATTTTCTTAACAGTGAAACCAAGATATCACTCGTTTTTTTTGTGCACGTACAAACAAATATGAAACAATGCATTTCAATAAATTGAATTTACATATTGTCAACACATCCACCAACCATTCTGCCATCCATTCATACCTCACTCATAACTACAAATAAACAACATAAAACATTATTTTGGAGCCTAATGTCGAAGAATGGGTTATACGTCCATGTCGATGGTATTGTATTTTGTTATTTTGTCAAAAGCAGTCTTATTTAGGAACAATCCCTTGGAAACACAGCCTTATTATCTAAACCATCTGCTTTATTATCCACCAATCTGATTGACACTAGGCACCAAAAACAGGTCGACGCATTTCGAACCCCCAATTGCGGGGTTCTGCTCAGGACCAACAATCTACAAAACATAAAAAAACACAACTAATTTAAAAACTGACATATCCTATAGACTTGACTTAAGATGCTAATGCCACCAGTTTGCATCAAGCTACCGTACCTTATTGTGGTAGGACACAATCCCTAATTAAAGATGAAGTTGACAAAGGTCACAATAGACACTCTAAACAACGAATTACGATCTGCAAGGAAAGCGGACCATTGAGTTCTGAAAAACGATCGGCGGAGGTGCACGTTCTTTCAATAAAATGGATTCAAGCTTACCAGGTCAAGGGGCGTCACAAGTTAGTCCCCCGTGTTTATTATTTGCGGCGCGGCAGCAACAATCTGTAAGGGAAACAGGCCTTTGAAGTAACTAGAAGGAGGGGTAATCGTGAGCTGTCAAATCTAGTTTTCGAGCAAGCATTTCAATGCTGCCGCTTACCTCAGTCTCGTCACTGCTCAGGGACTCATTGTTCTCAGGGACTCACAGTTTCACAAGGCCGGGCCTTGTGGGTGAATGCTCTGACATTGCAGGATAAGTAGCAAAACCAAAGGGGATGATGGACGGAGTGTTGAACATTGCAAGCACTCACCCCCAGTCAACTGATCTGGGTTTAATCCATCATCATTCTTTAGCTCACTCATATAAGTGTCAGTGGTGGCAGGAGAAAGGTCCTACCATTGATTTTTGGGATGAGTGGCTGCAGAGGTTGCTGAAGGGCCTGGGGTTCAGTGCAGTTATCTCAGCGCTGGCGTAACTGTGTATAGATGGAGATCCAGCGGTCTGGTAGCTGGGCACGGTCCAGGTGCGGACAGTTGCAGATGGGCTTGCCTTTGGTGCGAAGGTGGCGTGGCCATGCTGTGGCCTGCATTAAGTAGGTTCCTCGGAAGGGAGGGGTGCTGGGCAGGGTCACGAGAAGGTGGTAAGCGGGAGAGAGAGAGAGCTGGGAGAGGGTGGGAGAAAAGTGGTTTCGCGGCGAAGGCAGAAAAAAGTCACAGCTAAGGCTGGAAAGAAGGAGGCAGCAAGTTACAGATAGACTAGCAAAAGGAGGCTAATGTTAAGGGTAATGTTGGAAAAAAAGAGGCAAAGGTTAGGTTAGGTTAGAAAAAGGAGGTAAAAGCTAACGTAACTGTTGGAAAAAGGAGGATGAAGTTACAAAAGCATGGAGGCAAAGATACAGTCACGGTGTAAATGAGGAGAAGGGGTCAAAAGATATCACAGGTTCGGCGGTGGAAAAACAAGGACGTGAGGACTGGCAGCGTGGTGCAGGTTTCTGCTGGGCAGTAGGGGGCTGGCTCAGGGAAAGAGTTTAGGTACTTCTAATATATCTAATTTAAAAAACAAATGTGTTTTGTTGTTCCATATTGATAGACGTTCTTTCAGTCCTTTAATAGACTTATGCCTCTGCATGGGAATTTACATTAATGTGTGTTAACCCCAGGGCTGTGCAATTGCGAGTAAACCCCTATGAAATAGGAAATAACTGTGGATCGGGTTATCAGTCATAAAACCAAATGATGTGGAGTTTAATGCATGTATTTACCACCTGATCTGAGGGGGCGTGGGGAGCTGGGAAGGGGGGAGGTGAGCTATGTTGTGATAGGGAGGAGAATTATATGCTGGCTACTGCCCGAAAAAAAGGAGAAAGATGTTTACTTTGGCTGCTGCTGGAGCGAGAGCCTCGTGCAATTTTTCTTGACAAAATTATTGCTTGACAAAATTGCTCTGGTTTTTCATCATCCTATAAATTGGATGGTGGAACACTGGTCCACTTAGAACCAGGCAGAGTAGAATTCCATGCTGAAAGTGTGCCTCGTCTGTCGAGTAATGAAGGGCTTAGTAATTAAAATTACATCCTGTATCACATACATCACAATGCAGCAGTTGGATTACAGCTACACAATCACCAAGAGTTGTTCCGAATATTCAGTGATATCAGATGTGAGGTTGGGAATACTGCACAACTTCAGCAGTCCAATATGCGTTTTGATTTCAGGTGTCTAATATGCTTTTTTGTACATTTAACCTGCACATATTTCAGCGTGGAAGTAATAGAAAAGGGTGGAATATTTGTAATCTGATTTTCCAAAGAATTTGCTTGAGGTTTCAATCGGTGGATGTTAAATTCCATTACATATTCATTCCACATCCTTGACTTTGATCAAACAAAACTCCTCAAGCTTCTCTTGGCCCGAATACATGTTATCTCTTGTTTCACCAGGCTGGTAAGTGGCTCGGCTTAATACTAATCAGTCACTTCACTGCAGCTGATGATAAAATGAAATCGGTCTAATGAAGCATGAACTTCTATTAGTTGGAATGTCTGGTGGCAATATGTTTTTACGGCGCGAGTACTTTATTGATGTTAGGAGCTTGTCGCAGATTGACACGAGAAGAAAACATAAAATGCAAGAAGAATCTTAAATTCCCAATACATTTTACTCCGTTTGATTCGAGAAATATTTGTTTTTAACGGCAGAAGATTTAGGTCGCCCTTACAGCTCCTGCTGATGGTACGTTCGGAAGAGGGGAGAGGTTATTTCTTTGTAGTGTAATGTCGCTGAACACAACATTCCCGTGGGGTGCGAATGATAGGTCAGGGTTGAATCAAATGCAATGATTCTGTTCACTCCAAGGTGGTGCTTCTGGGAGGGAAACAACACTTACAATGCAACTTTTACAACGCACTACCTTTACAACAAAACTTTTACAACGCAACATCCATTACAACGCATGCGATTACAACGCGACCATTACAACGAATGTCACTACAACGCATACCACTACAACACATGTCATTACAACGCAGTCATTACAACGCATACCATTACAATGTGGAGTGGTGTGGCTCACTGGTTAGAGGCGGCAGACCCGTAAGCAGAGGACGGCCCGGGACCAGGGTTCGATTCCCGACGCGGCAGGGTCGTGGACCATGGTCAGCGGGCTCGATAATTCTCGCCTCGGTGCCTACTCCAGTCAGGGACCACACTCGGCAACTCTGGGCATTAGCTTGCCTCATCTTCACAACGGCCCCCCCAGACCGCCGGGGATGCTTGGTCGCACCTTAGAGATACCCATTAGGGACCATCTCTCAGGGTGAGCCAGGATGAGTTCCCCAGCGGTCGAAGCGCGGAGATACTCCTCCGGGAGTCGATTCCTAGCGCTATATAAACCTGCAATTAAATTAAATTAAATTAAAAGCTTATCTACACTATCCAACACTTACCCTACTGTTGCACCCCCCCGGAGTTAGAATAGTAATTTTTACCCCTACACTATCCAATACTTACCATACATGCAATGTAACGGTATGCGTTGTAATGGTATGCGTTGTAAATGTAGTATGCGTTGTAGTGGAATGCGTTGGAAAGGTAGTTTCAAAGAATTTGCTGTAATGGCATGCGTTGTAATGGAATGCGTTGTAATGGATGTTGTGGTGTAAAAAATGCATTGTAAAGGTATGCGTTGTAAAAGTATGCGTTGTGACGACATACATCCCTGCTGGGAGGATCCTTTATGCGCATCCAAAACAACCTAAAGGGGGGAGCGCTGGTCGGTCCCGATCCGATATAGAATGTAGCACTACGGAAGAGTACCATCTCCACAGGACGCCACATTGTAGTCCTCTGCAGTATGGCTATAGACCATACCTCTAATTCAGCCCTTTTAATGTTTACAATGATTTGTAGACTAATTGCACCCTATCCACCTTAGATAGGACACATGCCAGAATTGTATTTTTTTTAAAATGCTTTATTAAATTGAAATACAATCTATAAGGAACAACATATCATACATCAGCAGAGGTCAAAGGATAACATAATCAGAATTTGTTTAAGTTAAAAGAAGGACAAAATTACAATGATAGAAGTATAAAATGTATAACAAAATATACTATAAAAGCTAATACCTAGACACAAGGTAAGGTTTTAGAGAAAGGAAAGGAGAGAGAGAAAAAGAGGAAATAGAGACATGAAGAAGATGAAAAGGCAGCTAAATAATTATATAAAGAAATAAATGTCAATATGAAAGAAATAGAACATAATGTTATTAAAATAGTTCCTAACAGTATGAGTAAAGGGAAAATTATTAATTGTATTCTTGAGAGCACCTGTTGTGCAGATGATGAAATCAGATGGATGATAATAGAGAAAGTAAGATCCCACCCTAAGAAAAATTACATTACTAAGGGGCTGTTTTATAGAAAACAAAAGTACATCTTTCAAACAGAAGCATCTGAAAATGAACTGAGAGAATAGATTGGATGGCACTAACAGTAATGAAATAACAACAGTCTGAATAATATATTGGGAAGGGAATCTCATGCAATATATTATGAACGCTCCCATAAGTCCATGAACACATTGACAGTCATAAAGAAACCACTACCTAGAGCAACCATGTATGATGGATAACATCACACTACATAGGATTTTTAAAAAGGACTTGGGCTGTCTCTGAAAAGCGCTACATGGAAAAAACAATGAAAAATATCTCTAGTGAGTGCATATGCATTAGGCAATGTAGACAATACTGACTGAAGCTGGAGAATCAGTGACTAACAAAACGTGGAGTATTTAAAGGCACAGATAAAGCATGGCTTTCTTTTCCAACATGGAACGGAGAGAAGTAGACGGACACTAAGGGTCTGATTACGACTTTGTTGGTGCGCCGCCATGCCATCAAAGCCATGGTCGAGCTGCTGGTCATATTACGAGTGTAACTCGTGTCTGGTGGACTTTTGTTTTGATGTTCCCACGGCAGTACCTTGAAAATGGGCACCGCAATGAGAACACCAAAAACAGTTCCTGTACGGCGTGGACTGTAAAGTTCATGCTGTGCAGGAACTGGTGTGCATGCACGCAGGGGGGCACATGTTGTGCCCCTTGTGTGCATCCACATGGCACAGAGACACAAGACGGATCTGTAGGACCCCCTTTGTTTCCTCTCTGCCACGGTTTTCATGACAGTGGAATTCCCTTGAAAACCATTGCAGAGATGAAACTTGTAATATGCTTAGTGGTAGCCTTAAGTATTACTGCCTCCCCACTGCCGAAACACCCCCAGGGAATGGCAGTTCCCTGTCAGCTGTGGCAGGGCATTTGCAGTCCCACCCCCTTTATTGTAAAAGGGGGGTCAGGAGTTCACCACCACCGTGCCTACACAAGTCTAGTGGTCCGTGGACCGCCAGACTCATAATTAAGCCCTAAGAGAGGATTTGAGGGGGCTGAGACAGAGTTGGAGTAATAGTGTATGATCTAATCCCACAGCCTTTTTCTCCGTGGGGAATCACAACGCCGTCGTTATCACAACCGTGTTGTGATTCCGCATACCTTTACTCCGCAAGTCATAACAACGACTTGCGGAGGGGGGGCGCTGGAAGTTGGAATAGTATAATTTACTATTCCAACTCCAGTCTATGCGGACACTAGGGAGGAGTTGGATTTTAAATCCAACACCTCCCTCCCTCCTCCGCAAGTCGTTGTTCTGACTTGCGGAGTAATGGTATGCGGAATCACAACGCGGTCGTGATAACGACCGCATTTTGATTCCCCGCAGAGACAACGTTACGCTATAAACGTTGTTTACCATGCCCAAGAGCTCCTTATAATATAAATCTGACTCACAATATGGGGCCGATTATGATCGCAGACGGACTTGCGTCCGTCCGCGATCATTGAGGAGGAGGGGACATCCGCATGGGCTGCGGAGTCCCCTCCTGTGCGATTAGGATGTGACCGCCACCCTGGCGGTCACAACCTCTATTTTTAACATTGCCGCGGGTGCAGCTTCAAGCTGCACCCGCGGCAATGTTAAAAATGCACGATTTGCATTTGCATGCAGAAAGAGGCAGGCACCGCGCGGTGCCTGCCGCTTTCTGCATGCAAATGCAGGGGGGTACCATAGGTACCCCCCATGTGCACCCCCCAACCCCCCTTCACCTAGGGGGCCCGCAACGGGCCCCCTAGTTGAAGATCCGTATGCTTTTCCACGGCCGAAAACCCGCCGCGGAAAAGCACTTTTAAAATCCCATCCTGATATGGCGGACGGTGTCTGAGAGACACCGTCACCATATCAGAGCTTTTCCGCCGCGGTTGTAAGCCAGCCGCGGCGGAAAAGCTGCGGACGGAAACCAGACCCACCAGCCATCCTAATGTGGCGGTGGGTCCTTGGTCAGTCCGCTGTGGTTTTTCCGCATCCTCGGGGCCGGCGGTGGCTTCCGCCGGCCCCGAGGATGCGGAAAAACCGCAATCCTAATGACCCCCTAAGTATGGTTGTAGACTAATATTCATGTTGCCCCAGTGTCCTGCCCGGAGGTAGCTATCACTTTGCTCCCACTAGTGTCTCCTTATGTTTCTTTATTCTTCTTCACACAATCCTCTAGTGAGGAATTCTGGGTTTTTAAATAGCCCAATCCAAGACGGTTGCTTTGCATAGCCTTCATCATCTATTTTCCCAATCTATCTTAGCCGGTAGTACCTTCCTGTGATGTGTTTCTTGCTCTAACGGTATAAAAAGCCTTTTTCCTTTCTGGTCCTTGTGTTGTAACACTTATTTCTTCCTGTGTTTGTGTTTCCTCACTCCTGTTGCCTCTAACTGTTAAGCAGGGATTTACGTTGGATCTTACCCAGCCTCTCATGTTTTCCTCTGCCTTTTGGGTTTTACTCAATAGTTACCATCTACTTGAGACATTCCTAACCTCAGGATGTTTTTCGCCCTCTAGGTTTTTTCCTCCTTGTGACTCCTTATTGAAGGCACCTTTTGCTTAGGCACTTTCAGGTGTCAATGGCATCATGACTACTGGAATGGGTCGCCCTTACCTATGACAGACCAAGACTGTTAAAACCTCAGCTACTTGGGTAACCTGGACTCGATAGTTGCTCACTGAGAATCCATCCACTGAAAGGCCTGACAGATTGCAACACCTAAATTTTGGACCTGATCCAAACACCATGGAAGCTGATCGCGTGGTTCCAAATGACCTAGCGCAATTCTTAGTCCAGACCATCCAGCAACTCCATCAATAGAACTTAGCCTTATGTCAAGCACTTGCTGCCAAGGTCTCCAATGTCCCTGTCATCTCACCCACTGTGCCCCATTTCTTTGAAGTTCCAAGTAAATTGAAAACGTTTTTGGATTCATTGACAGTATTTTTTGCCTTCTGCCCAGCTCACTTTTCACAAGAAAGGGCAAAGGTGAGATACTTGATTATCACCTCATCTGGCCCAGCATTAGCTTGAGCGACCCCTTTAGTAGCCACAGAAGATACATGTTTAACAGATTATTCAACATTCCTAAACATATTCAAGTGCATATTTGAGAGGCACAATCTTGAGTTTTCTGCTGGAGAAGCCCTATGTAACATCCAGCAGGGCAATCAAGATGCCCTACCCTACATCGCCTGTTTTTTGCCAGCTGGCAACAGAGACCAAGTGGGTTGAGTGGACTCTGGTTATCATCTTTTGCAGAGGACTTAAAGAAGAAATCAAGGACGAGCTAGTACACACAGCCTGAGCATAGACTATGTCCGTATTGATGGATCAAGATTACCTATTGAACACTGTCTACTTGAACACTGATCTGAGAGACGTAGGACCCAAAACCCCTGTGGCCAAGGGGGTAACTGTTTAAAGAAAAACATTTACTTTTTTGAAGTGTTTGTATGAAAGTTGATGCCTTAAATATCCCTTTTCAATCTGTTATGCATTTCTAAATTCATTTTGCAGTTTGTTAACCAGATATTTCGAAATGTATGCCCCCCCCCAAAGTGAACAGTTACAGAAAGTGGTTTTACTTTGTTGGAAAAGCAGCATTTTCCATGAACAGACCTAGCTACAAGTAAAATTCGTTTTTCCCATTTAGGGTAGTCAACGCTCTTTTTTGCTAAATTTTAAAAACCTAACTGAATGATGAAAATCTTATTTTTAATAGCTTTAGTGGAAAAGTAACTTTAGAAACGGTTTGAACAGAGCACAACAATATAATTAACCCCTTCGCTGCTAGGCCATTCCCCCTTGTGCTAAGCCTTTTTTTGGCTATTTGGGGCAGTGAGCGCTTAGGCCCCTATAACTTCTCGACCACATAAGCTATCCATGCCAATTTTGCGTCCTTTTCTTCCAACATCATGGGGATTCTAAAGGTACCCAGGGTTTGTGGATACCCCTTGACGGGGTCCCAGAAATTAGCCAAAATACAGCAAAATGTTTTTTGTTTCAGAAAACTTGGAAAAATGAGCTACAAAGGAAAGCGTCTGGGTTTTTCCCTGCAAATGTTATAAAAAAAGGGTTTGTGAGGGTGAAATCACCGTTTTCCCAGATTTTAGGGAATGACAGACTTTAGTCAGAAAACTAACAATGTTTTACACAGTTTTGGCATTTTTCTGAGTCTTAGCCTATTTTTGCTATTGTTTGTGCTTTCAACCTCCTTCCAGTTAATGGTAAAAATGAGTGTGAAAGCAATAATGGATCATAGAAAGCTATACATTTTAGAAAAGTAGACAACATTCTAAATTCAGCAAGGGGTCATTTGTGTAGGTCCATGAAGCTTTCCTCATAGAAACTAACAGTTAAATATTGGAAAAATTGAAAATTAGGTGAAAAAACAGCCTTTTGTGTCAACGTTTTCATCTGTAACTTCTTGTAATTATGACAGCTCTTTGAAAGCAATATACAGTTACATTTTCTGGACTTTCCTGGTTTTGGGGATATATAGGACTTGTAGGTTCACCAAGGACCAGACAAACCCAGAGTCAAAAACTGAGTAACAATTTGCAATGTTTTTTTATTTTGTACCGGGTATATAGCAATTATTGTGTGAACATGTATATATGGAAAAATCGGTATAAAAGACACCTATGTATTTCTGAAATTTAGCAACAGTACATATTTGCACATTTTCAAAATTGGGAATACTCATACTAGCATGAGAATTATTGGTCATTTTTCAAAATGACTTCTTTTTACAAAATGTCTTTCATTTGGAAGGCAGAAATGCATCAAAAATCAATAGGAAATAACAGTTGCTTTACAAATCTGACTTACTCTAAGTCTCTCGATACAAATGGTACCTCACTTGTGTGGGTAGGCATAGTGTCCACGACCGGTAAGGGCTCAAAACCCAACGTGAACACACCACATTTTCACAATGAAAATGCACCCTTTTCTTGCGAAGTGTGTAGCTGTTGTTTTTGAACCCTAGCTCTGCTGGCACCTAGGGAAACCTAGCAAACCTATACATTTTTGAAAACTGGACAGCCAGGGAAATACAGGATGGGGTGACTTGACTGCCTTCCACCAGGTTTTGTTACCCAGAATTCCTTGCAAACTGAAAAAATTGTCAAAAAAGCCCTATTTTCCCCACATTTCTGTGGTGGAAAGTACTGGAATCTGTGTGGATCCACAAATTTCTACCCACCCCACATTTCCCAAAGTCTTACAAGAAAAACGCTACCTCGCTTGTGTGGGTCGGCCTAGTGCCTGCGACAGGAAACGGCGCAAAATGCAACGTGGTCACACCTCAATTTCGCAGTGAAAAATGACCCTTTTTTGGCACTGTGCCTAGCTGTCGTTTTTTAACTCTAGCTCTGCCGGCACCTAGGGAAACCTAGCAAACCTATACATTTTTTAAAACTGGACAGCCAGGGGAATCAAGGATGGGGTGACTTGACTGCCTCCCACCAGGTTCGGTTACCCAGAATCCCTCGTAAACCTAAATAATTGCAAAAAAAAAACACATTTCCCCCACATTTCTGTGGGGAAAGTTCTGAAATCTGCGTGGATCCACACCTTTCCACCCATCCCGAGTTCCCCAAAATCTTACGAGAAAAATTCTAGTTCACTTGTGTGGGTCGGCCTAGTGCCTGCGACACGAAATTGTGCAAAACGCAACGTGGTTACACCTCAATTTCGCAGTGAAAAATGACCCTTTTTTGGCAAAGTGCCTAGCTGTAGTTTTTGAACCCTAGCTCTGCCGGCACCTAGGGAAACCCAGCAAACCAACACATTTTTTACACTAGACACCCAGGAGAATCCAGGATGGAGTGACTTGCCTGCCTCCCACCAGGTTCTGTTACCCAGAATCGCTTGCAAACCTAAAAAACTGTCCCAAAAAACATATTTTTCCCACAATTCTGTGGTGGAAAGTTCTGGAATCTGCGAGGATCCAGAAATTTCCACCCACACCGTGTTTTATAAAGTCTTACAAGAAAAATGGTACCTCACTTGTGTGGGTCGCCCTAGTGCCTGCGACAGGAAACGGCGCAAAACTTAACATGGTCAAACCTCAATTTTGTACTGTAAAATGACCCTTTTTTGAAAAAGTGCCTAGCTGTAGTATGTGAACCCTAGCTCTGCCGGCACCTAGTGAAACCTACCAAACACACACATTTCTGGAAAGTAGACACCCGGGGGCTTCCAAGGAGGTATGGCTTGCATGGATCCCCCAACGTTTCCTTACCCAAAATCCCTTGCAAACCTCAATTTTAGCTGAAAAAATCACTTTTTTCACACATTTTCATGTGGGAAAGTGTGGCATCACCGGGCTCACACAAATTTCCTACCACCCAGCATTCCCGCAGGTCTCCCGATAAAAATGGTGCCTCACTTGTGTGGGAGGCCCAAGTAAAATAAATTATAAATCCCTGGTGTCTAGTGGGGTTTTCTGCCCCCAAGGCCAAATAAAAAAAACAATCCGCCCCAGAGGGTGCAGAATATAATGTTTTAGGGGCCATGGAAGTAACCCTTGCCCAAGGGGTCGCTTCCAATTTTGTCAAAAAACAAATCCCTGGCTCTAGTGGGCTTTTCTGCCCCCCCCCCCTCCCGGGCCCAGAATCGGCCAAAAAATGGCTGATCGGTCCCCAGGGGGGGAGGCAGAAAAGTCTGATTTAAATTTTACCCCCTAGGAAGCGACCCTTACCCAAGGGGTCATTTCAATTTTTCAAGAAAACACAAATCCCTGGTGTCTAGTGGACTTTTCTGCCGCCCCCTCCACCGGGTCCACAAACGGCCAAAAATCGGCCGATTGGTCCCCGGGGGGGGGGGGGGGTCAGAAATGTCTAAAATTATTTGTCTCCCTTAGGGAGCGACCCTTGCCCAAGGGGTCACTTCCTGTGCACAAATTAAAAAAAAAACACAAATGCCTAGTGTCTAGTGGGGCATTCCTGGTGCATGATCGCAACGCTTTGCGTCGGCGTGTGCTGTGCGTGCTGACGCCATGGGGAAGCGTGGGGGGGTCGGGGTGGCAGCGGAAACTCTTCCGCTGCCATCCCTGTTTGTGGGGGCAAAATCAATGCCCCAGGAGGGGAGCGCCTGTGCTCATGACGGAGCGGTTCCGCTATCAGCACAGCCCAACCGATGCTCATGATGGAACCGCTCCGTCATCAACATCGAAGGGGTTAAGAGTAGATACAATACTTTTAAACAGGTGCATTACACAGTGTTGCTCACACCTTTCTGCAAAATACTTTGAATTTTATGAGTGCATTACACAGTGATGCACACAGTCTTTCACTAAACAAGACTGGGTTAGAAAATGAATTAATCAAACGTGCACTCTAAAAATAACAATTTCAGTGAAAATAATTAAACAGATCTTTATGAGGACCAATTATATGTAAATGTTGAGTGTCGGGGTATGTTTCTCATAATTATTTAAACACCAAGGTTTCTTCCTTTGTGCAATCACATCTTAGGTGGTAGGGTATGGCATTAAACAGAGTGGCATCATTGCTGAAATAATCTATATATACTTGGATTTTCGTTTACTACATGCCCACTAAATGGCTCATTTTACGAGGTGCAACATGTTGTTCCGCTGCCACTTTGTGTTTGTTGTATACCATTAGAGAATCTTCAAGTCCACAGAATAACAAACAATTGCATGCATTCTAGAGACTTGCTGTATTTTAAGCCAAGTATATTGCTAATTTTGTGGGTAAGACAGCGAAAAAAGAGGATGTTGCTGAAGAAGGATGTGAAATACAAACAGTGCAAAAATTGTGAGTTTGAGTTAAAAATGTTTAATGGTTAGGTGTGTGAGGTGAAGAACAAAAAGAGTTGGAGGGTCTGTGAACCAAAAAGCCGAGTCTACAAGGTCCTCATTAGAGAACTACACTTTTGGATTGCACTGAACCAGACCGAAGTGGTCACAAGACACTAAATGTATGATAGATATCCTATCAGCCCACCCACTTGGCGAAGCCTCGTCATGTAGGACGTCTAGAACCAGGATGGTGTGTCCAAGCCTAGATGAATTGGCTAGACAGCACACAAATTTGGTTCATACAGTGGAAGTGTCCATGCCACTGGGCGGTGCTGGTAAAGTGCAGTGCAAACAGAAAAAGTGAATAAGTGATGTTAAAATGACGGTCGAGGCAAAAGAAAAACTTTTTATTAATATTCACCAAGACGCCTGATTAAAAAGAGATGTAGGACAGTGTGACAAAATCACTGTCTGCTTTGCTGTGTTGTTAAATAGGCCAACATGTTTCTGCCAACAGGTGAAACTACACCGGCATTCTTCAGGGCCACTTATATGAGATGTTGCTACTGCAAAGGTACACTCAAATAATAGTATATAAAGTGAAAATGACAGACCAAAAGTACAGGACTGTCAGACTAATGGAGTGGTCACACGGACCATCCTACCGTATCCTCTTGAACCATTTGTTGATAGAGGATATAGTCCTGTAAACAAAAACAGAAAAACAAAAACTACTTTGTGTTCTTTAAACATTGCAAGATTATTATGTCATGAGGACCATTATAAAACTCAGCCAAGCCAGTCCCTATTAGGACGGCCACTCAATTTAATATAGGTTGCATTTAGAATAAACCACAGACATTGCTGAATTCAAATATTGAAAGCAGTAAAGAAGACTTACCCAACGATATGTGGGAGTCAAGCCTCACCTCACCCGGCAACGGCTCGGAGATTGAGGCCCCGCTCTATGCATAAACAAATAGATGTAAACATGTAAGCCCGGGCGACTAAAAGGGTCTGAAAAGTATCCTAAGTCAATACTATGTTTCTAGAGTTTGTGCATATAAACAACTGGTTTTTGATTGCCCACTGTGATCATGATCCCGTGGAGAACAAGAGAAGGGGGAAGGCATAGGTGCTAGTTGGAACTAGTAGAAATACTGACTGCCAGGGTAAACCATTTACAATTACCCCTGTTTGCCATTAGCGCTGATTAAATTATGTAAACACTCAAATACGCATACAGCTGTCAGTTGGAGATGTACTGTAGCGCTCAAACAATAGAATTGCAGGGGTGGTGTAGCTGAGTGAGAATACAGCCAGAAGCTTGGCTAAAAAAGAAAGAAAAACCACAACCAACGTCTAAAGCCCCACTAGCACAGTGAGGCAAAGGTTAGATGTTGACTCCTGAAGCTGTTTTTGGAATTACTGCTTTGCCAAGAGAAGGCTACACTGTCCATCAATGTGTATAAGAAGAAATAGAGCTAGTTGAAGCATAACGCGGCGTAAACACTCACCTCTCCGTCGGTACCTCTCGGCTAAAACCAAAGCCGAAGGGGAGGCAACGAGGAGAGGCGGGGCACGCGTTTTATACCCTACCTGATTGGTAGATGTTGTGTTAATGACGAACAGCTGCTGTCTTGTCGCCGGTAGTGGTGTGCGCGTGTTTACATCATAGCGCATGCGCGCCGGTGAGTCGCTTTCAATTGTAATGCGGTCAGAAACCGGGGCATGCGCAAAGGAAATAAGGGCGTGCCTCCGGTTTCTGGAATACATCACATCTTGGCGCATGCTCAGTTACCTGTCATCTAATTTCTGACAAGACACTAGTTCAATGTGAATGGTGCACCGCCTCGTTCTTACGATAAAAATATATAAAATATACAAGGCGTGGGACAGCGAAGAAACGGCGCTATGGCGTTCGTTGTGCGCTCAGCGCATGCTTAGTTTTCTGCAATCCTGCATATGGCAAAGTACTAATTTAGCAGGAACGGAGCACCGCCTCATTCTTATAACACGGAATGCAAAGCGTGGAACTTTGAAACACGAGCGCTATGTAGCGCATTGTGCGCCAAAGTGTGTAGTATTTCTCAGGAGATGTACCATGTCATCATTCAAGTGTAGAGGCAATATACAAGGGATGTACAACGAACATACCCTGAAGGGTGTTGATCAAGTTACCGATACTAAGGGTAAACAACAAAGAGTGTGTGCTGGCCACCATGAAATGTAGGATAGTAATCCTTAATAAACTGGGCGGACGTTACATTAGGCAAGAGGTGGGTAGAACCATCTGCAATGAATGTGCTACCTCACTTGGTCCATTCGAAATGATGGGGTGATATTAAATGATTCCTATGTGTACTGCACAATGGTGGTTATTGGAGAGAACCTGAATGGTATTATGTACAGAGAAAAAAACCTTTTTATGTAGAGGCTTAGAGTGTAAAGAGTTGACGCTTGATGAAGGTCATTCCTCCATGGTGAATCCCAGATGGTCAAATGGATACCCATGGGATGTTGTCGTTCAACCCTGACACATCCGTTTTCAATTTAAAAATCCAACGTTGTTCCTTGATAAATAGAAACCGTGAGACATCTGTTATGTGTGCTGGGATGAAGGGTTGTTCTAGGACCACCCACCTCAAGTCATCTGCTTTGTGTTTCTTAACCAAAAAGTGGTTCGTCAGGCAGGTGGACTGTTTGTTACATCGTATCGTGCTCTTATGTTCACTGATACGCAATTTGACTTTTCTGGTGGTGTGTCCAATGTATGCCAGACCACAAGGGCATGTGATCATATAGATCAATCTCTCCGAGTTACAGTTCGTATGGTTGATCAATTTCCATGGTCTGGATGTGCCGATGTCAATGGAGAGGGTCTTACGAGTCTGTGGGCATACAGTGCAGCTACCACATTGGTGGTGCCCCTGGACCGGGGTAGTATTCCATCTGGTGTTGAGAGTAGTGATGGTTTCTCTCCTCTGTGTCTTAGGTCTTGTGTGGACCAGGCTATCTCTAATACTGGGCCCTCTTTTGAAAGCGAACAACGGCCTGGGTATTACACCAGAAGCTGTGTTCAGGATTTTCCAGTGCTTCAGTACTGTTTTCTTAACCATATTGGATAGGGTACTGAACGTGTGCACCATCGTAAGCCTATCAGACGGTGTCTTGCATTGTTGATGTTCAATCAGTGCCTCTCGATTGTTATTAAAGGCTCTTTTGTGCGCCCGACGTATCAAATGATTTGGATAGTGACGTTCCTTCAGGTTCAGTGATAATTCTCTCGCATGTTGTTCGTACAAGAGATTCGAGGAACAATTTCGCCGAACCCTCAGAAATTGACCCACCGGCAAGTTGTCACGTAGTGACTGTGGGTGAAAACTCCGGTATGAGAGTAGAGAGTTCCGTGCCATAGGTTTCTTATATCATTGACTCTGCAGGCCTCCCTCTCCCGGAAAGATGAGAAGATCCAAAAATGGTAGCCGCTCTTTGCTGTACTCGATTGTAAATCGGAGATATTGGTTTCTAGAGTTCAACCACGTATGAAACTCAGTAACCTCCAAACTTGTCCCTCTCCATATGACAATGATGTCATCTATATATGTGCGTCACAGCAACACCTGACCAAAGTAAGGGTTGCTGTGGTTTAGAACATGGTCTTGCTCAAATTGGTGCATATACAAGTTCGCAAGGCTTGGGGCAAAGACACTCCCCATTGATGTCCCGGAGACTTGGAGGTAGAGGTCATCCTGGTATTGGAAATAATTCTCCATCATAGCCAATCTGGCGCACTCCATGATGAAAGGTATTGGAGTGATAGTATCCGGTGGTTTGGATTCAAGCAAATGCCTTATGCAGTCCAGAGTCTCTTGTTGCGGGATGCACGTATAGAGAGACTCCATGTCGAAACTCACCAATAGGTCGGTCTCGATGTTGAACTCGGTCTCAGCAAGTAGTCGGAGGACATCGCCAGTGTCTTGCAGGTACGTGGGTGTCTCTTTCACTAGGGGTTTCAGATAGAAATCCACAAAGGTGGATAATGGCTCAAGTAGTGACCCAATCCCCGAAATGATTGGGCGACCCGGAGGAGGTCTCTTCTCCTTATGAATCTTTGGGAGGCAGTAGAAGTAAGGGACCACAGGGTGTGCCGTAGTAAGATACCTGGCTTCCTGAGATGTAATCCAGCCCTCACAGGATGCTTCCTCAATGAGGCTTTTGATGTCATTGGAGATTCTCGAGGTAGGGTCGTCCGTGAGTCGACGATAGGCATTAGAGTCATTCAGTTGTCGTATACATTCCCTGTGATAAGTGTCAGTATCCTATATGACAATGGCACCGCCCTTGTCGGCGGGTTTTATTGTAATGTGGGTATCTTTAGACAAGGCTACGAGTCCCAGCCTTTCTATTCTGGTCATGTTGGAGAAGGACCTTTTGTTTGTTTGGTCCATGTTCATGATGTCGTGAGTGACTGCTTGCTCAAAAGCAATGACCCTTGCTGGCACTTGGTGGTTGAGAGGCGTATATGTGGATTTAGGTCTAAGGCCAGTTTTCCGATCCACAGGGTCCTCCGAATCGTTGTTATCATTGGTCGATTTGAAGAAGAAATGTAAACGGACCTTCCTGTAGAAGGATTCCAATTCGCATCTCAAGTTGAAGGGGTCTCCTTCGTTAGTTGGAACAAATCCAAGTCCTTTGTTAAGGACTGAAGTCTCAGTGGGTGTGAGTGTCCGGCTGCTGAGATTCACCACTAGATCACTGGTTTCTTCTAGGATTGTTCCCCTCTGTTGTTCGCAGTGTCTGGTGCCCAATTCACTGACTGTTGGCCTCTTCTCTTCCCGCGACTTCTGCCTCGGCCCTGCCATAAAAAAGACTGGTCGTAGTAGAAGTTTGGATTGGGTGGGTAGTTAGGCATTTGATGGCCCATGGGGGGTCCCATAGGTGGTTGATGATAACCCCAAGGTGCAGGGGGCCACCAAGGCCCTGGATTTGGGTAATATTGAGCTCCTCGCCCTCTGTTAGATCTTCTCTGGGGACCCCTACCTCGCCCTCTGTTAGGTGTACCTCTATTCGAATCACCTTGGTCACTAGACCCTGATTCTGAGCCGGAGGAAGAGTAATTGGACCCATATCTCTTTCCTCTGGAATTATACACAGGGGCTACATATGTCGTTTCCATTGAAAAACGTGCAAGATCTTTCTTAAATTTTTCAACTTTAGTCATGAGAATGTTATCATAGTATTCTTTATTAGTTTTATTGGTCTCATCCAAGTTCTTTTTGTATGGTACTTGTAGGAGAGTAGGGTCTGCTATCCTATGGTCACCCCAAATTTTTGCTTTTTGCTTCACTGGTTTCTGACTTAATGTGGCTGTGGGCCTGCTAATCAGACCCACAGCCTGCTGTTTTCTCTCTGAATTACTGCCAATGCACTTTAGGTGCATTACGAATTGGAACTGGTTCACCTTATGAGCCCCTGTAGTAGTGTACCCTAGGTACCCAGGGCATAGGTGTATCCAAGGCCTACCAGGGGCTGCAGCATGTATTATGCCACCCCTGGCCTGGCCTCCATATTTGACACAACTGGCTGATCACTCAGCTGGGGTAAGTTGATGTAATCACCTCTTACTTAGGTACAGTATGTCTGTGCCTAACCCTAAACTGGACACATATGTTCCTATCAGCCACTCCTATGGAAGGCCTCATCAATCCTGGAGGCAGAGTGCTTGGAAATATGTGAGATGGTGCTCTAGCATGAGCTGAGCCTGTCTGCAGCTGTCGGGAACCACTCCCTAAGCTGTTCCGGGATATTGCCAAACCATATACTCTTAAGTGCATTATAATCCTCGCGGTTATTTGCTATCTTTGGTTTGGCTTTATCAAAACATGTCGAGTAAGGTGTCATACGAATTGGAATTCTATCCCCTCGCCAATTCTGGCGACGGGGATAGCATTCCACCCTTCTAGAGGGACAAGACATGTGTGTAGCCTTAACCCCGGTTAAAGTTAAACAGAGCCTCAGCATCACAAAATGGATGCTGCCACCACAGACACGAGTCGGGCCTCCTGCTGCTGACCGAAACTCGGCAGATGGTGGCCTGGACAAAGGGTTTCCTGCCTTGGGAGGTGCGAACACCACCCCAGACAGGGTTTTGTGTATTGGGTAGGACAGGGCTGAATAGAATCAGACATGCCCGGGCACACAAGGTGTCCCCGTGCATAGGCCAGTCCAAACCGGTCCTGGGACTTTCCAGACCCAGGCTTGGCGCGGAACTGGACAAAGGAAAGGGGGTGTAACCGCCCCCCTTCCTGGTTCCTCCCAGAGGAGGGACCTAGTAGGTGATCCACCCCTCAGATTGGGAATAAGAGTGGGAGCAGTGCCATTGCACAGCAGATCATCCTGAATCAACTTTACACGAAGAAGAAGACTGGACTTCGACATTCTGCTGCACAGAAGACTGAAGAAAATCTCCCTTGTGGCCTAGGAGTGGCCACCCTGTGAACACAAGTACCAACCAGCAACTCGACGTCTGCTTTGCCGCCGCCTCCCGCCGGAGCCCGAGCCCAGAGCCCGACAAGAACCAGACTCCCAGACCTCTCAGAGCCCGATCCACAGTCCCTGCAAAGAAGGGACCCGTGGAGGCACCGAGTGACGTGGGACAGGACCTCTTGGAAGACACTTGAAAAGCTGACTGCGCAGCTTCTGAGGCATCCTCGACGTTGTGCTTTGGGAACTGAGAACCCCCACCACCGAGCAGCTCTTGCATCGAAGATCAGCCCTCCAGCCTCTCCACGATCTGCGTGGGGCCCTTTTGCATTGTGCCACTCGACGCGCCATCCCGGCCACTAGCCACGTGGTCAGCGGCCATCTTGGCGACGAAACCGACGGTTTACACAGCAGGTCTGGTTGCTCCAGACCTAACCCAGCTCCTGTAAAAAGGAGCACCCGCTCTGACCTTGCTGGTCCGAGTGATAAGCATCTTTCAACTTCTGCGTGGCTTGTATTTGCCAAGGCCTGTTTGCTCCGATTAGGTCGCCGATACCGCCAACAGCGAGAAGCCTACGTGGGACAGCTCGTGACCGACTCCTGGATGTCCTCGACCCCGGGTGTCCACGTGGCTGCAGAAAGAAGCTACCCGACAACGCCTGTTTGCACCCGACATCGCCTGGTTCCAATCTGGTTCCACGGTAGTCACTGGCTAGTGACTTTGAACACTGTCCCCTCTGCTTTCAGGTCTTCACATCTTCAGATCCACCCTTGGATCCACCGGAACTCTTCGCATCGAGCCGCCTGCAGCATCTTCAGCTCCAAGCACCATCGACCAGCGTGACAAAACCCGACACTACTTCGACCCTGTGCACCCGCTTCCTGTGGGTGAGGTAACTCAGCTCCGCCGGTGCTTCTGCACTGGTACACATCTCAAGGGCCTGTGTCTTAAGTTTCAGCTCCGTAGGTCACTCGGAAGGTTCCTAACTTTCTAACTTTGTACTTTTTACGCACCATAGACTTTGCATTGGAAAGTGCGTGCACTTTGAACATTGCACCCGAGTCCCGCGGGCCTTTCCCGACTTAATCACTGCTAGTCTCAAATAGCTCCAGCGATTCCCAAGGCCCTAGGCCTGTTCCCTTTCCTATTGGTATCTCTTATACCACTTTCTTAGTATATGGTTTAGGTGGCCCCTAGGGCTCATCCATATTGTGCAACTTTTGTGTATTTTAAACTGTCTTGTGATTTAACGCTTGTGCTTCTGTGCTCATAAAGAGTCTAGGGGATTTTATAGTTAATAAATCAATATATATTTTCAATATATATCTGTGTGGTGTCCCTTTCATTTGGTATTCAAGGGGGTTGTGTATGGTATAACAGCTGGCTTCACATGCCTTTCAGAGTTTAGCCTAAGACTGCTTTGTCCACGTTACCACTAGGATAACTGGTCTACAAGGTTGAATTACAACCATCATCATAAGGGTTGCTTGGCATGGTACAAAGTGATCAGTAAGAATTAGTGAGCATTATATACCAGGCCAACTTCTCACATTGGTGAGCAGCGGATTGGGATCTGAGCTTGCTGTTGTTTTACCATTACAATCTTTGAGATTATCATTTGAAAGATCATACAGGTACCTGCTAGGTACATATAAAACAAGACTAGTATACATAAGTTCTACTGAACTTAGTTGTTGTAGAGCAAAGGGAGTAGCACACCCTAGCTACAACTACTAGATAGGTTTAGTAGGTAAACACCAGTGTAGGTAGATTGCAACACATCCACCCACACTAGAGCAATGTCTGGAGCAGAGGGTTCCACTGGGAACATCCCTGTTGAGAGTGACCCTCCAAGGGCACCATCCAAATTTGCTATTTTTTCCTTTAAGGAATTAAGACAGCTTTGTGTCTTAAGGGGTCTGAAGACAGGGCCTTTCCCTACTACAGACCACCTAAGAGAGCTCTTAGACCAGTCTGAGGCTCTAAAGCCCTCTAAGGCAAACCCCACAGGGGATGCTGAAGGAGGCCATCCTTCAGAGGATGACACTGTAGACACCCCTGGTCCTATCATCCTGGTAGATGAGGAAGCCTCCACCACTGGAGCTCCTCAAGTAGATGAGGAGGAAGAGGAAGAAGAGGAAGAGGTGGAAAGCAGTGAGTCAGATGATGACAGAAATAGTCAGGTGCTGGTCAGCAGACTGAACCAGGCTAACTTAAGCCAACTTGGGAATGAATCTAGTAACAACCCATTCAGACCCCCAGGTGGACTTAACCAGAAGCCTAGGAGGAGAAGGACTCACTCAGGTGACTCTGACAACTCCCATGCTTCTAGAGGCTCTCATGGTCACTCCAGAAGGGAGATGGCTAGCCCTCAGAGAAGGGAACATGAGGCCAAAATGAGAGAGGCTGAGCTTAGGATCCAGAAGCGAGAACTAGAGGTTGCCCTGGTCCAAGAGAGACTTGCTAGAGCAAGACAGCCTAGAGAGAGTGGGGTAATAGAACCCACTGGTGGCAGCAATATCCACAAGGATAAAGACAGGTCTTTTGATAACAGAAACCTGAGTAAGATTGTGCCCCCCTACAAAGCTGGGGATGATATCCATAAATGGATTACTGCAATGGAGAGAGCCTGCAGAGTACAGCAGATCCCTCAGGAGCAGTGGGCAGCAATCTTGTGGCTCTCCTTTGAAGGTAGAGGCCGAGACAGACTCCTCACAGTTAGTGATGGGGATTCTAGAAACTACCTGGTCCTGAAGAGTGCTCTGATTGATGGGTTAGGCTTAACCACTGAACAGTACAGGTTAATGTTCAGAGATACCCAGAAGACACAGACTCAGGACTGGTCTGAATTTGTTGAGTGTGCCACTAAGGCTCTGGAGGGATGGTTGCTGGGAAGCAAGGTTACAGACTATGAAGGATTGTATAATTTGCTGATGAGAGAACAAATTTTAAATAATTGTCAGAACCAGCAGTTGCATCAACATTTGGTTGACTCAGATTTGACCTCTCCCCAAGAATTGGGAAAGAGGGCAGATAAATGGGTAAGAACCAGAGTTAAGCAAAAGAACCAGAACCAGGGTGGTGACCAGAAGAAAACAGACCAGAAGGGTGGGGAGCAGAAAGCTAAAGACCAGAAGTCTTCAACAGGGCCCCAAACTGAGACAGAGGGTGGGTCCCAAACTTCCAAGAAGAAGAAGAAAGAAGGTCAGAAGAAACCCTGGTGTAAAACTTGTAAGAACACCTCTCACTGGACAAGTGAGTGTAAAAAGGGTGGAGCCCCCAGCACTGCAGCCCCTAAGGCACCTGCACCCACTAGTACAGCTAGCAGTGCTGGCCCTCAAACCAAGGGATTAGTGGGTATCACTTTGGGAACTGAAGGAGATTCGGACCTAGTCAGAACCCTTACACAGGCTGTTCTGATTTGTGAAGGGGACATAGATTTGACCCCTGACATAAGTCCCAGTAATCTGGGCAAGTACAGACAGACGCCTTTGATCAACAATAAAGTGGCTCAAGCTTACAGGGACACATGTGCCAGTGTCACTATGGTGACACCTAACTTTGTGGACCCTGGACAATACATGCCAGGTGATGATTACCTGGTGACCAATGCCAGCAATTTCACTACTACACATAGTGTGGCACTTGTTAACTTTTCCTGGGGAGGGGTAACTGGCCTAAAAAGAGTTGTGGTTAGTGCTGATCTCCCAGTAGAATGTTTGTTGGGCAATGACCTGGAGAACTCTCTATGGTCAGAAGTTGAGTACAGGACTCATGCAGAGATGTTAGGGATATCATCACATGTCCTTGCTGTGACCAGGTCACAACCCAAAAAGTGCCCCTCTGAACCTCAGGTCTTGGATCCTGGAACAATGGACCAAGCACCTTCCAAGAGAAAGAACAGGAGGGTTAGGGCTGTGCCTTCCCAACTTCCTGCAAGTGAGGATCAGGCTTCACAGGAAACTGATCTTGAGACCCCTGAAGGAACTGTCTCTGAAGAACTTGAACCTGATCAGGTTGAGTTTCTGGGGACAGGGGGACCTTCTAGGGCAGACTTGGGGCAGGCTCAGTTAACCTGTCCTTCTCTTGAACCCCTCAGACAGCAGGCTGCTGCTGAGGCTGCTGGGAATGCTGAAGGTGCCCATAAGGTTTATTGGGATGAAGGACTCCTTTACACAGAGGGTAGAGACCCCAAGCCTGGTGCAACCAGGAGGTTGGTTATACCTCTGCAATTTAGGGGTTTCCTTCTCACCTTAGCCCATGATATTCCTCTAGCAGGACACTTAGGCCAGAACAAGACCTGGGACAGGCTTGTCCCTCACTTTCACTGGCCTCACATGTCTGAAGACACCAAGGTGTTTTGTCGCTCCTGTGAAACCTGCCAAGCCAGTGGTAAAGCAGGTGGAACAACAAAGGCCCCCCTGATACCACTACCTGTGGTGGGGGTTCCCTTTGAAAGAGTGGGGATTGATATTGTTGGTCCAATGGATCCCCCTACAGCATCTGGGCACAGATTCATACTGGTGGTAGTGGATCATGCCACCAGGTACCCAGAGGCAATTCCACTTAGGACCACAACAGCTCCTGTTGTGGCCAGGGCCTTACTTGGAGTTTTCTCCAGAGTGGGGTTTCCTAAGGAGGTAATATCTGATAGAGGTACCAACTTCATGTCAGGATTTTTGACAGCTATGTGGAAGGAATGTGGTGTCAACTACAAGTTCACCACTCCTTATCACCCACAATGCAATGGGCTTGTTGAGAGATTTAACAAGACCCTAAAGGGCATGATTAAAGGATTACCTGAAAAGCTCAGGCGAAGATGGGACATCCTACTGCCCTGCCTTTTGTTCGCTTACAGAGAGGTCCCTCAAAAGGGGGTTGGCTTCAGCCCCTTTGAATTGTTGTTTGGGCACCCTGTAAGAGGACCCCTGTGTCTGGTGAAGGAAGGATGGGAGTTACCTCTCAAAAAGCCTAAGCAAGACATAGTGGACTATGCACTTGGTCTCCGCTCCAGGATGGCAGAGTACATGGAAAAGGCATCCAAAAACCTTGAGGCTAGCCAAGAATTACAGAAAGCTTGGCATGACCAAAAGGCTGTCCTTGTTGAATTTCAGCCTGGGTAGAAGGTATGGGTGTTGGAGCCAGTGGCCCCAGCAGCACTCCAAGACAAATGGTCTGGACCCCATACAATTCTGGAGAAGAAGGGAGAGGTTACCTACTTGGTGGACCTAGGAACTCCCAGGAGCCCCCACAGGGTGCTCCATGTAAACAGATTGAAGGCATATGTCAGCAGGGCAGACATGGGCTTGCTCATGGCTACAGATGAGGGACAGGAGGAAGAGAGTGACCCTCTCCCAGACCTGCTCACTCAGAACCCTGAGGATGGCTCAGTTGATGGTGTGGCCTTAGGTGGCAGCCTCACTGAACATCAGCAACATGACTGCAGACAAGTTCTACAGGCATACAGGCATATGTTCTCATTGACACCCAGTCAGACTAACTGGTGTACACATGTGGTGGACACTGGTGACAGTCTTCCTGTAAAGAGCAAGATTTACAGGCAACCTGACCACGTCAGGGACTGTATAAAGACTGAGGTGCAAAAGATGCTGGAATTAGGTGTTATTGAGCCTTCAGAGAGTCCCTGGGCTAGCCCAGTGGTTCTGGTCCCCAAACCTCACACCAAAGATGGCAAGAGAGAGATGAGGTTCTGTGTGGATTACAGAGGACTCAATGCTGTCACCAGGACAGATGCACACCCTATTCCAAGGGCAGATGAGCTCATTGACAAGTTGGCTTCTGCCAAATATTTGAGCACACTTGACTTGACAGCTGGCTACTGGCAAATCAGGTTAGCTGAGGAGTCTAAAGCCAAAACAGCATTTTCTACCCCTAGTGGGCATTATCAGTTTGTGGTGATGCCCTTTGGTTTGAAAAATGAACCTGCCACCTTCCAAAGGTTGGTGAATCAAGTCCTCACTGGGTTGGATGACTTTTGTGCAGCTTATCTGGATGATATTGCTGTCTTTAGCTCCACCTGGGAGGATCACCTGGTCCACCTGAAGGAAGTACTAGAGGCTCTGCAGAAGGCAGGCCTCACTATCAAGGCGACAAAGTGCCAGATAGGGCAGAGTAAGGTTGTATACCTGGGCCACCTTGTAGGTGGAGGCCAAGTTCAACCACTGGAGAGTAAGATCCAGACCATCAAGGACTGGTCCCCTCCAACCACCCAGACTCAGGTCAGAGCTTTCTTGGGCCTGACTGGGTACTACAGGAAGTTTGTTAAGAACTATGGGTCCATTGTGACTCCTCTTAATGATCTGATATCCAAGAAGATGCCCAAAAAGGTTCAGTGGACAGAAATCTGGCAAAAGGTATTTGATGACCTGAAGAAGGCCATGTGCTCTGCACCTATCCTGAAGAGTCCTGACTACTCAAGAGAGTTCATTGTCCAAACAGATGCTTCTGAGTTGGGAGTGGGAGCAGTGCTTTCACAGCTTAATGTAGATGGCCAGGACCAGCCCATTGCTTTCATTAGCAGAAGGCTGACCCCCAGAGAGAAACGTTGGTCAGCTATAGAGAGGGAGGCCTTTGCTGTGGTGTGGGCCCTGAAGAAGTTGAGGCCATACTTGTTTGGTACTCACTTCAAGATTCAGACCGACCATAAGCCCCTCTTATGGCTTAATCAGTTGAAGGGTGAAAACCCCAAACTACTCAGGTGGTCCATTTGCCTACAGGGGATGGACTTTACAGTGGAGCACCGCCCAGGGACTGACCATGGCAACGCAGATGGTCTCTCCAGGTACTTCCACTTAGAACATGAAGACACAACTGGTCAAGGTTAGTCTAATGTCCCTGCGTTTGGGGGGGGTTATGTAGGAGAGTAGGGTCTGCTATCCTATGGTCACCCCAAATTTTTGCTTTTTGCTTCACTGGTTTCTGACTTAATGTGGCTGTGGGCCTGCTAATCAGACCCACAGCCTGCTGTTTTCTCTCTAAATTACTGCCAATGCACTTTAGGTGCATTACGAATTGGAACTGGTTCACCTTATGAGCCCCTGTAGTAGTGTACCCTAGGTACCCAGGGCATAGGTGTATCCAAGGCCTACCAGGGGCTGCAGCATGTATTATGCCACCCCTGGCCTGGCCTCCATATTTGACACAACTGGCTGATCACTCAGCTGGGGTAAGTTGGTGTAATCACCTCTTACTTAGGTACAGTATGTCTGTGCCTAACCCTAAACTGGACACATATGTTCCTATCAGCCACTCCTATGGAAGGCCTCATCAATCCTGGAGGCAGAGTGCTTGGAAATATGTGAGATGGTGCTCTAGCATGAGCTGAGCCTGTCTGCAGCTGTCGGGAACCACTCCCTAAGCTGTTCCGGGATATTGCCAAACCATATACTCTTAAGTGCATTATAATCCTCGCGGTTATTTGCTATCTTTGGTTTGGCTTTATCAAAACATGTCGAGTAAGGTGTCATACAAATTGGAATACTATCCCCTCGCCAATTCTGGCGACGGGGATAGCATTCCACCCTTCTAGAGGGACACGACATGTGTGTAGCCTTAACCCCGGTTAAAGTTAAACAGAGCCTCAGCATCACAAAATGGATGCTGCCACCACAGACACGAGTCTGGCCTCCTGCTGCTGACGGAAACTCGGCAGATGGTGGCCTGGACAAAGGGTTTACTGCCTTGGGAGGTGCGAGCACCACCCCAGACAGGGTTTTGTGTATTGGGTAGGACAGGGCTGAATAGAATCAGACATGCCCGGGGCACACAAGGTGTCCCCGTGGAAAGGCCAGTCCAAACCGGTCCTGGGACTTTCCAGACCCAGGCTTGGCGCGGAACTGGACAAAGGAAAGGGGGTGTAACCGCCCCCCTTCCTGGTTCCTCCCAGAGGAGGGACCTAGTAGGTGATCCACCCCTCAGATTGGGAATAAGAGTGGGAGCAGTGCCATTGCACAGCAGATCATCCTGAATCAACTTTACACGAAGAAGAAGACTGGACTTCGACATTCTGCTGCACAGAAGACTGAAGAAAATCTCCCTTGTGGCCTAGGAGTGGCCACCCTGTGAACACAGGTACCAACCAGCAACTCGACGTCGGCTTTGCCGCCGCCTCCCGCCTGAGCCTGATCCCAGAGCCCGACAAGAACCAGACTCCCAGACCTCTCAGAGCCCGATCCACAGTCCCTGCAAAGAAGGGACCCGTGGAGGCACCGAGTGACGTGGGACCGGACCTCTTGGAAGACACTCGAAAAGCTGACTGCGCAGCTTCTGAGGCATCCTCGACGTTGTGCTTTGGGGACTGAGAACCCCCACCACCGAGCAGCCCTTGCACCGAAGATCAGCCCTCCAGCATCTCCACGATCTGCGTGGGGCCCTTTTGCATTGTGCCACTCGACGCGCCATCCCGGCCACTAGCCACGTGGTCAGCGGCCATCTTGGCGACGAAACCGACGATTTACACAGCAGGTCTGGTTGCTACAGACCTAACCCAGCTCCTGTAAAAAGGAGCACCAGCTCTGACCTTGCTGGTCCGAGTGATAAGCATCTTTCAACTTCTGCGTGGCTTGTATTTGCCAAGGCCTGTTTGCTCTGATCAGGTCGCCGACACCGCCAACAGCGAGAAGCCTACGTGGGACAGCTCGTGACCGACTACTGGACGTCCTCGACCCCGGGTGTTCACGTGGCTGCAGAAAGAAGCTACCCAACAACGCCTGTTTGCACCCGACATCGCCTGGTTCCCATCTGGTTCCACTGTAGTCACTGGCTAGTGACTTTGAACACTGTCCCCTCTGCTTTCAGGTCTTCACATCTTCAGATCCACCCTTGGATCCACCGGAACTCTTCGCATCGAGCCGCCTGCAGCATCTTCAGCTCCAAGCACCATCGACCAGCGTGACGAAACCCGACACTACTTCGACCCTGTGCACCCGCTTCCTGTGGGTGAGGTAACTCAGCTCCGCCGGTGCTCCTGCACTGGTACACATCTCAAGGGCCTGTGTCTTAAGTTTCAGCTCCGTAGGTCACTCGGAAGGTTCCTAACTTTCTAACTTTGTACTTTTTACGCACCATAGACTTTGCATTGGAAAGTGCGTGCACTTTGAACATTGCACCCGAGTCCCGCGGGCCTTTCCCGACTTAATCACTGCTAGTCTCGAATAGCTCCAGCGATTCCCAAGGCCCTAGGCCTGTTCCCTTTCCTATTGGTATCTCTTATACCACTTTCTTAGTATATGGTTTAGGTGGCCCCTAGGGCTCATCCATATTGTGCAACTTTTGTGTATTTTAAACTGTCTTGTGATTTAACGCTTGTGTTTCTGTGCTCATAAAGAGTCCAGGGGATTTTATAGTTAATAAATCAATATATATTTTCAATATATATCTGTGTGGTGTCCCTTTCATTTGGTATTCAAGGGGGTTGTGTATGGTATAACAGCTGGCTTCACATGCCTTTCAGAGTTTAGCCTAAGACTGCTTTGTCCACGTTACCACTAGGATAAATGGTCTACAAGGTTGAATTACAACCATCATCATAAGGGTTGCTTGGCATGGTAGAAAGTGATCACTAAGAATTAGTGAGCATTATATACCAGGCCAACTTCTCACAGTACTGACCGAATCGCTGCGTTAATTTGGCCCTCAAGAACCTGGATCTCAACCAACAGGGCATCGGCTGTCTTCTTGGCGGTTTTGGTGTGTGAGGTACCATATCTGAAACCATTTGATAAGAAATGTCAATTGCTCAAAGTAACTGATGCCAGCAGCTATGGTTTAGGTGCTGTGTAATGCAAGTACAATGTAATCACAAATAAGTAATAAGTTATGCTTCACGAATATTAAGACAGGCTGAATCCAAGTTTTGGTTAAGAAGCTTTAGCCTGCTCTTGGGGCATAAAATACTTTAGAGAATGTGTATGGAGTACAAAATGTATAGCGAGAGTGGACAATAAACTCTTGACCACTTTACCACAAAAGGAGCGAGTAAAGCTACTCCCAGCATAGCAAGATGGATGTCTTTCCTACTGGAGTATGCTTTTAATGTAGACTACCTCCCTGTTGTTAAAAATGCAATATCTGACTGCTTATCATGGGTGCACATGAAATTCATAGCAATGAAGAAGAATTACTGAAAATTATATTTGCTTCAGTGCAGCAAGTAACTGGAAAAAGTGTATCTCAACAAGAGTGGCTTGAAGAAATTAAGGATGATGAAGTGATGAACAGGGTAAAGAAATATGTAGAAATGGAGTGGCCAAAAAAGAACACTATAACCACGGAAGAATATAGATTAAAAAATGTTGTTATGATGGATATCCTGAAGGAGATGAGAATCAGTGTAATGATTTAGCCCATGATGGATAAATCGGAAACATTGCTATGAAACAGAAGCTAAGGGATGCTTTTTGGTAAACAGGTACGGATAAGGATGTGGAAAATAAACTGAGACAAGGTGTTTCTTGTGCATAGAGAACTTTAATGTTTGCTCTGATCCAAGTGGTTAGTACTGGACATAACGGGTCCATTCCACAGATTAGGATCTGGCATTGTGTATGTATTAGTGGTAGCTGGTTATTTTTCACAACGGTCAGAAATCATTTTGTGTCCCATATCCAGGCTAGAGTAGTAACATATGACTTGGAAGATTCATGTGCTTGTGAGGGCATGCCAGCAGAATTGGTGACAGACAACAGCCTGCGATTATGGAGGCTGTTGACTGCCCTGGAGTGGATGCAGCTATATTTTCCATTGACATTGAGAAGGCGTTCAGTAGCCTTGAATTGCATTTTCTCAATGAGGTTATGTTACTCATGGAATTGGGGGAGCATTTTAAAGTCTAGACACAATTGCTATACACACAATCTACCTTTAGAGTACGCACTGGCAGGACTATATTAGAGAGTTGCGCGATAAAGCGGGTGACGTGTCAGGGGGGCTCACTGTCTTCCCAGATTTTCACCATTGCCATGGAGTCTTTGGCAGCACGCGAAAGGACGGGTGAGGCGATTGGGGGGTTGACAATCCAGAGACACTGTCACAGAATGGGTCAATACGCAGATGACCTGATGCTCTTCTTGAACGATACTGACGGGGACTTACTGTGGCCAAGAATATGATGGATGAATTGGTTTTCTGAGAGCCTCAATGAATATCTGGAGTCCGCTCCCATTATCGGTGATAGGGAGACTAGCTGTCCACAAAATGGTGGCACTGCCATGACTTCTTTATTACTTCTCTATGCTGGGTTTATGGATCCCTTGGCCGAGGTTCAAGGAATTGAAAACCCTGAGTACTGATTTCATCTGGAGTTCGGGCCTATAAAGGGTTGCTGTTGGAAATGGCCCTTTTGGCATGGTTATCCCCAAACTTTTTGCCTTTTCCTCCCTTGTTTTTCCTGACCTGAAAGTATCCACGCATCATGTCTCAGAATGGTAAACCAGCAAGTGAGGTTGCAGAACTGGAGTTTGATATTAAAATGTAAAGTGATTACAAAGTAGGTCAACTCAAGCAGTTCTGCAGGAGCTTTGGATGTCCCATTGTAGTGATTTAAAAAAAATATATTTTTATTGTTTCAAAAGACAAACAAAACGTGAGGATGGACCATCATGAATACACCTACATTTCGCAATGAGTAAAGGCTCGACAATAATCCAACAATTCCACAAGGCACTTTAGATCCTAATTATGGTCTGGCGCTGCGATGTAAAGCCCCTTCCCTCAGCACAATAATATAACGCAACCCAGGGCTCTAAAACATTATACAGTACCCCATGTATGGTCATCCTCAGTACCCAAGAACCCCCCTCCTCCCCGCCCCTGCTGCCGGCGCTGTTACCTCATTAACAAGTGTCATCAATATACTACCCTAATGTGTGAATTGCGTTCTGAGCATCTCATCCATCACCTGGAATCCAGGGACCACATCCGGCGCTAAACTCCCCAAGACCCGAGGAGGCCGCCTACAACTGCTCCTCCTCTTTCAATGTGCCTGGGTCCGAGCCAGTATCTCCATCTGGTACCCGGAGCTCCATCACTAAAGCCTCCCACGCCCGCGCCACTTCCAGTGCCCTATCGCTATGGAATCTATGGGCCTCCTGCAATCGAACGGAACCTTCGCTGCCCGCCCAAATAAGCATTGCCGCTTTCCATCTAACATAGCTAGGGCCAGTTGCTGCTTTCCAGTGTGATGTAATTTCCCTCTTGGCCAGAACGAGCCCCATTTCCATAAATTTGCTAGTTATCTTAGTTTTGCTAGTGTGTGGGAACCCGTGTAATAGGCAAGCTCCTTTGTCCAGAACAACCTGTCGCTCAGTCACCTTACAAAGCGTCTCGGTTACCTCCTCCCAGTATGTTCCCAGCTGGGGACAGTCCCACAGAATGTGGCTCAGGTCCACACCCTGCAGCCGGCACCGGGGACAGATCACAGTATCCGTCCGAAAATATTGATTCATTTTTGCTGGCGTGAGGTATGCCCTATGTAATAGGAAGAATTGGATTAGCTGAAACCTAGCGTTCCTGGTACCCTTCCATGCTCTTTTAAGTATCTGTAACCAGGCGGCGTCCGGGATCGCTTTATCTAAGTCCGTCTCCCAGTGCCCCGCAGTTTTTGTAACAGGTTGAGCCCTTCCCCTAGCATCCGTTTATATAGACAGGTAAATGCCTTGTGTGTGCACGCTGCCATCACCACATAGTGACACGCTCCGCTTGTTGGCTGTTCGGAGAGACCAGCACTCCAATGCTTCTGTATGGCTGCAACCAATGCCGCGTGTAGCAGGTAATGGCCTCGCGGGAGACCAAAGGTCTCCCGTAACGTACCAAAGGGTAATAGTACACTGTCTGCATACAGGTCGTCCACCATCTGCAGGCCCAGGTCCTCCCATTCGCCAGGGCGGACCAATCACCGCCATGTGGCAACGCTGTGCACATGCCCAATGGAATCTCGGGCGCGTAAGGACGCTGCACTCCGAGTCTATTGTGGAAACGTTTCCAACAATGCCGCAGTGTGCCCTCTACCATTGATAAGTCAGCAGTCCTCAGTCACTGCTGCAGGATTACAAATGTCAAGACATGCCTTCGCACCTCTGGCACTGGCCCCCCTCCGGTACCCGAAATTCCAACGCCATCGCCTGACTAACAAACTGAAATTGCGTGGCCAAATAGTACAATTCAAAATCTGGGGTGGCAAGGTCTCCTTCAGCTCTTGGCCGCATCAGTGTATCCAGCGCCACCCTACGCTGTCCTGCACCCCAAATGAAGCTGCCCACCCCAGTGTAGTTGTCGAACGTCACAAATTTTATACCAGACATCAGTTTGAGTATGAGTCAATTGACACTTTCTTAACAGAACTGAGAGTTTTGATCGCAACTTGCGAATTTGATGGTAATATTGATTCTTACCTCAGAGATCAAATAGTTGTTAATTGTTATAACAAAAAGGTTCAAGAGAGATTGTTATGTTGTAGGGACCCATCCCTCAAAGAAACTCTTGAGCTTGCGAGAGGAATTGAGAGATCTGTCTCTTCTCAAAGGGTTTTGAACAAAAATAAAGGTGAAGCAGTGGCTGAAGCTGTCAATGCTTTAAGCATCAAACCAATGCCTTTCCAATTTTAAAACAAAGATTCTAAAGATCCCAGGAAAGGTTTTGCGTGTTTCAGATGTGGTTCCTCTTCACACTTAGCCAATTCAAAAAGTTGTCCAGCTCTTACCAAAACCTGCCTAAATTGCAAACGAACCGGACACTTTACTAGGGTGTGTAACAGAAATCCTGTAAAAGTTAATACGATTGAAAATGTTGATCTCTCTGAACCTGAGAATGTATGTACAGTAGTTTCCTCTAAAAGATTGTTTTGTACATTGATGCTGAGTTGGATGATGGAGGTCCTATCTGTGATGTCACCATTGGTGACACAGTAATTCAAGTGACGGTGGATTCTGGATCTCCAATCACCCTTGTCACAGACAGTTTATTCAATTTACATTGGAAATCCTCCCAATTATTTCCTCCTGATATTCACACCATTTCTTTTGGTGGTCATTCCATTGACATGTTAGGACTTTTCAATGACACCATTAAGTTTGAGGACAGGTGCATTACCACTAAAATATATGTAGCTAAAAATGGATACAACATTTTGGGATGGAAAGATCAAGGCAAGTTTGGTATGGTATTAAGACCAGGTACTTCTTGTCCGATCTCCTTAGTTGATGTTTGTTCTTCCTCTAATGTTACATTACACCAACTTCTTGTCAAACACGGTGCCCTCTTCAAGGACAAGCTGGGTCTTGTTCATGACTTTGAGCATCGCATCGTCCTCAAAAAGGATGCCATTCCTGTTGTCCATAAAGTAAGGAACGTCCCTCTGTCTGTTAGGTCTCAACTCAAGCTACACTTAGAGCAGTTATGTCTTGACAAGGTTATTGAACCTATAAATTCGTCAGAATGGGTCGCCCCCATTGTCATCGCGAAGAAAAAGGGCAGCAAAGACATAAGATTATGCATTGATTTAAGATCCTTAAATAAAAATGTTTTAATTGACTGCTTTCCCCTTCCCAAAATCCAAGACATGTTAGCTCAACTTGGTGATTCTAAAGTTTTTTCGTGTCTGGACTTAAGATCTGCCTATCACCAGGTTAAACTCTGTGAAGACTCCCGTGATTTGACATCTTTTAATACACCTTTTGGTCCCTATAGATTCCTACGCATGCCTTTTGGGCTTGCGTCTGCTGCCTCAGTCTTCCAGAAGCTCATGTACAAATTGTTTGGTAATTGTAGCAATGTGTTAGCTTACCAAGATGACATTCTGATTTATTCCAAGTGTGATGATGATCATCTAAAGAAACTTTCTGAAGTGTTGAACATTCTTGAAACCAATGGTTTTACTGTAAAAAAAGAGAAGTGTAAGTTTATGGTTGACAGCATTGATTACCTTGGTCATCACATTTCCAGCAGTGGCATCTCTCCCAAACAAGATCTTATTAAAGCCATCGTGGATAGTCCTAGTCCGGAGAACAAAGATCAACTTAGGTCTTTCCTCGGTGTTTGTGAGTATTACTCAAGATTTGTGGATTGCTTTGCTTTGCAAACTGAACCTTTAAGAAAATTGCTCAGGAAAGGTGAAAAGTTTGTTTGGGATGATTCACTCAACAAGACTTTTGTGCATTTAAAGAAACTCATTGTACAGGCCCCCTCTCTTCATTCTTTTCGAGTTGACATTCAATCAGTTGTCACGGTGGATGCAAGTGGCATCGGGTTAGGGGCTGTTTTGTCTCAGCTAGTTGATGGTGTGGAACAGACTGTTGGTTTTGCTTCCAGATCCCTTTCTCCTGCGGAACGCAGATACAGCACCATTGAGAGGGAAGCTCTGGCTTGTCTTTGGGCCACCAAGCAGTTCGAAACTTACCTTTGGGGTAGAAGATTTATTTTGGTGACTGACCATAAGCCCTTAGTGTTCCTTTTGTCGAACAAAGATCACAATAGTCTCAGTCCTCGATTAGTCAGATTACTCTCAAGGATGTTTGAATTTAATTTCTCGATTACACATATCCCTGGAGGTAAAAATACTCGTGCTGACTTCCTTTCTAGATGTCCTCTTAGCAATTCAGAAGGTTCTTCCTCTCTTTGTGAGGATTCTGAGTGCGTTGTGGGTATGGTAGATGGTTTGTTGTTTTCTGAGAGTATCATCAGTAAGGATGAGTGGTTGGATTGTGTTAAATTGGACAAGGTCCAAGACATAGTCAAGGGTCATATTATCAAGGGCTGGCCCGATGATAGGAATCTTGATTCTGGGTTACGTTTGTTTTCTAAAGTCAAAGATGAACTCACTGTAGAGGATGATTTTTTGATGAGGGGCTCCTTGTTAATTCCTCCTAACAAACTCAAAGTGAAATTGTTGAATTTGGCTCATCTTGGTCATTTGGGGATCACCGGCACCAAGAAAAGGTTAAGGCTCTACTACTGGTGGCCAAATTTAGATGTTGATGTAGAAAATTGTGTTGGTAGGTGTTCTTGTTGTTTTGAAGCTGACAAATCTCTCAAGCTGCGGAATACTCCTCTTCTTCCTGTTCCTTATCCTCAGGGCCCCTGGGGGAAACTGGGCATTGACTTTATTGGTCCCATGTATAACTTAAAGCCTCATTTAAGATTTGCCTTAGTCCTGGTGGATTATTTTTCTAAGTGGGTTGAGTGTAAATTCATGTCTGATCCCTCCACTGTTGGTGTTATTGATTTTTTGGATGATCTTTTTCATAGAGAAGGGATTCCCAAGTATCTGGTTTCTGATAATGGTGTCCAGTTCAAGTCCCATGTCACTCAAAAGTTTTTATCTAACCTTGACATTAAACATTTGACCGTTGCCCTGTATAGTCCACAAGGAAACGGCATGGTCGAAAGGGTCAACAAGATGTTAAAAGACACTATCCAGTTAGCTTGCATGCAAAATTTGGATGTTTCTAAAGCTGTCAAAGAAAGGTTGTGGAGTTATCATAATACGCCTCATTCCACAACTGGTGTTACCCCTTTTGTCTTGTTACAGAAACGTTTTGGTTCCTCAAAGCTTAGTCCTCTCTGGGTCCTTGACAAGACAAAAGTTGATGGAAAATTACCCAATGTTGATCAAGTTCGTGACAGAGTTGTTTCTGTGCAAAACAAAATGAAAGCTGCTTATGATGACAAGTTCAAAACTAAAAATGTTCTTTTCAATGTGGGTGATTCCGTCAAGGTCAAAAGACCTTTAAAAAGCAGTAGTCAGAAATCCAAATTCTATCCTGCTTCAAAAGTTATCAGAGTTTCTAAGAATGCTGTTTTGCTTTCAAATGGGAAATGGTGGAGCAAAAGAAATATTGTGCTTGTTAATCCTCCTGTTTTCAGAGACTGTAAAAGCCTCAGGGACAGCAACTTTTCGGTCGGCCTAACTCCGGACTTGCTGCCCTCCTCATTCCTCATCTTCTCTTCAAGGGGATTCCTTCCCTCTGCCTGGACCTGGTGATTTGGAACTTCCCGGTCCCTCTTCTGTGCTGCCGGAGCATTGTTCTCTTCCTGATGTCACTGATGATTTTTGTGCCTCCAATTCTTTACCTGATTGTTCTATTTCTGCTCCAAATGATGTTTCCCTCAATTCTTCACCTGATTGCTCTGTTCCTGCCCCTAATGATGTTCCACCTGTTCTTAGGCGGAGCAGTTGCAACACCTGTGCTCCTGCTTATCTCTAAGATTTTTATCTTTAATGCTTGTTATTTTTTTTTCTTTTTTTTTGTTTTTTGTTTTGGGGAAGGGAGATGTGTGGTATCTATGGTTTAGAGTTTTGGGTTGTCTATATTCCTCATGTCTCTCTATTGCCTGGAATGCCTTTGTGTTCCATGCTTCATGTTCTATTGTGTGTCAGTTATTGCCTGACCTCTGTTCCTAGCTGACGTGCTTCGTGTTTGCTGTGAAGGATCTACATTAAAGAACCTTTATTCTCTACTAGTCTTCTCTCCGCCTTTCATTGAAGACTGGATTTAACAAGATCCCCCTGATCATGATACACCTGCGCTCCCAGATAGGGAAGGCACCTCGGTTCCCACACCAGTTCTGGTGGCAGTGTGGGCAGGTTACATGTACTAGTCACTTGGAAAATGCAGGTCTTTGCCCAGTTAAACCGTAGTCCCGAGATATCCCCGAAGGTGTCAAGAAGGGTGCGTGGCCCCACAAGGGAATCCCCAGCGTCTCTCAGAAACATCAGGAGGTCGTCCGCATAAAGCGAAATATAGTGCGCATGACCTCGGAGCTGGAGTCCACAGTAATCCCTCCCCATTCTAGCGCGCGCTGCCAACGGCTCTATCGCAAGGGCAAACAGCAGCGGGGAGAGCGGGCAGCCCTGCCTAGTGCCCCGTCCCACCGGGTAGGAAGAGGAAATAACCCTACCCACTCGGACTCTAGCTGTCGCCGATGAATACAATATTGCAGCCCAGCGAATGTAACCAGCTCCAAGCCCAAATGCCGTCATGACTGAGAACAGATAGGGCCATTCCAGGCTGTCAAATGCCTTGGCAATGTCAACTGAAAGGACCATCACCTGCCCCTCCACTCCACGGCCTCCATCCAATATTCCTATCGACCTACGCATGCTACTGGCAGTATTACGCGTCGGGATAAAGCCAGCCTGGTCAGATGAACCAACCGCGTCATAAAGGGAAGGAGTCTAGAGGCCAGCACCCGGCTCAGTATTTTATAGTCAGTAGTGAGCATACAGAGAGGCCTGTACGCAGCTGGGTCAGTCGGCTGCTTTCCTGGCTTGAGGAGCGGAAAAATAATGGCTTCCCTAGTAGAGGCCGGCAATACTCCCGTCCGTCTGGCCTCCCGGTACATTGCCAACAATCTGGGGGCCAGGAGGTCAATATACGTCAGGTAGAATTCAATAGGCAAACCATCGCTGCCCGGCATTTTGTTGCGTGCGGGTAATATCTTGTCCGAGCTCCTCCGCCTCCTCCTCTTCAATTGCAGGCAGCTCCAAGCCCTCTAGAAACGCCCGAGTATCCTCCTTGCCAGTCCGCAACTGGCTGGTGTAGAGAGTCGCATAGAAGGATCGAAATCGCTCATTTATGAGATGTTGCTCATATTCCAACAGTCCCGAGGAGGAAACTAGCGTCAAAATGGGAATGCACCTAGGAACAGGATCAGCCAGCCAAGCCAGCAATGTGCCCACCTTGTCCCGCTCTGCATGCGCACGAGCCAAGAAAGCTTTGTGATCAAAACACCGGAGGCGCTCCACCCCCACCGCCACCACCTCCTTCCGGGCTAGTTACTCGTCACGTGTGCCAGAGCCATCCGAATGAGCCCTCTCCGCGTCATGAAGGGCGAGTTCGCTCGTCTGGATTTCCTACAATAGCAGCTTCCGAACTCCCACCCACTTGGCTATACAGATCCCACGGACCACCACTTTAAAAGCATCCCATTCCAGGGTCACCATCGTAGCAGATCCTGCATTCTTCGCAAAGTAGTGTTCTACCCCATCTCCCAACTCCGCGCGAAAAACCTGATCCTCCAACATCTCCGGGCGCAATCTCCAAATCAGAACCCTGGGGCGTTCTGCCATCCAGCAGAAGTTTACCAATAGCGGATTATGATCCGATATGGTACGCGTTAGATATTTACTACTAGCCGCCAGTGACGCCAAGCCGGTACTACATAAAATGGCGTCCAACCGAACGTGAAGATCAAACAAGGCGGAGTAATATGAATAATCTCTATCCGCCGGGTGCTGCTCTCGCCAAATGTCAACGAGTCCCCAGTTGTCTTGCCATTGGGCTCGAGCCCTAGCCAATTTATTGATCGGAGCCATAGGCAAAGGCGGATGGGACCTGTCCTTGGTGACATTAACAACTGAGTTAAAGTCTCCCCCCAGCAGTACTGGTGTTGTGAAGTAATCTGCAAGGGCAGTAGACAAGGTCTCCAGGAAGGACACCTGCTCCACATTGGGAGCATAGACAGAACAGAGGGTCACCTCACGCCCATATAGGCGACCTCTTACGGTACATTAGCGGCCATCAGGGTCAATCAGTTGGTCCAACACTTGAAAGGGGACCCGAGCCCTAACCCAGATCAGAACCCCCGTGCAAAGGCTGAGTAAGTGGTGTAATAAAGCTGCCCTCGCCACCTACGCTGCAGCGCAAGCCCCTCAGTCTTAGTCAAGTGTGTATCCTGTAAGAAAGCCACCTGCGTATCAAATAGGAGTGGACTTTATATCTACGCTGCATGGAGTGCAATCCCCAAACATTCCAGGATATACATTTCACATATGGTGATGGACCCATAACAATAATGTGAGAACCACTCAAGGCAGCCCTCCCTTCCGGCTGCCAGGTGACGACATCAATACACAAATACACAACACTCGATAGTTCCATTTTTTCCACCAGCAGACAGTGTCCCTTAAACAAACTAAATCCATCCCCAAATAATCCCGCTCCACCTAGTACATCCCCCCCAAGAACAGGCACCAACATAGTGAATCCCATCCAAACTACCCCAACTGTGCCTCGTGCAAAGCTAAGGCAATCTAACCAGTACCATCTGGTGGGGGATGGATAGGGCCTAAGGAATTTACCTACAAGAAAACCAAAGCGCAACTAGCGCCTTCCCACAGTTCCCCCTAAAATGCAATACCTCCCAGATCCCCCGGAACCCCGAGTAATCCCAGCGCCACCTCAACCCTAGTCTCTCCCGATATAGTCACCCAGCCCCCCGCTTGCCCAATGCCCCACCATAACCCCTATTTAAAGGAGTAAACAATAACTGTAGCACAGCATTCCAGGACAGAACCCCCAGTCCCACAGCCATCCCAATATCTACTCATCCAGCAGTCCATCTTCAGTTCCAGGAGTGACCGTTGGTAAGCATGGATCGTCCGATACCAAGGACTCAGCATCCGATCGGCTTTTGTCACTGTCAAGTTCTGATGCCTCCGGTGTGGTCTTCAACAGGTCTCCGGAGATTGCCGTCACCGCTTCCAGAGCACCCCTATGCTCTATGGCTGTCTGTGAGGTTGATGGCTTCCGAAGGCCCCGTCTGCGGCGACGCAGCCTCTGTGAGCTGCGCGGTTGAGAATCTCTAGCCAGTTCCCGTGACTCCACATCCTTGCCATCCTTTCCTGCTCTGTAGGACTCTAGCCACTCCCATGCATCCCCCGGCGTGTCGTGGAAGTGGGTCTTGCCGTCGAGTACAATGGGCAACCTGGCTGGGAAGAACAGAGAGTACTGAATCCCTTCCGCGCGCAACTCCTTCTTGACAGTTTTGAAGGACATGCGGCGCCGCTGCGTGTCAAATGAGTAGACCGGAAAGAGGGTAACATTGCTGTCCACCTGGAAAGGGCCATCGCTACGGGCCCTCCGAAGAAGCAAGTTGCGGTCCCAGAAATGCAACAGTCGAGCCACCACCGGCCGCAGAGGATGCTCCTGCTGCGGTGGCTTAGCTGGGACCCGATGCGCCCGTTCCAAGGTGTAGAAGCTCGATAGCCCCTCAGGGGCCACTACAGTTTGAAGCTAAGTTTCTAAGTAGCTCACCATATCCGACCCCTCAGTTTTCTCCGGCAGTCCCACCACGTGGATGTTATTGCGTCTGTTTCTACCTTCCGCGTCCTCAGCTTGCCGCTCCAGCACAGTGAGACGGTCGAGAACGCCCGCCATAGTCATAGATATCGCAGTCTGCGCAGGGCCAATCTCCTGAAGTTTAGCTTCAGTCTGCTTCACCCGGTCAGCAAGTTTCGAGTGGTCTGCCTGTAACAAACCCAGTCCCGTCGCAACCTGCGCAATATCCTGCTGAAGGGCCTCTCGGGAGTCCTCTATGGCCGCCAGGATTTTGTCCAGCTGGAATTGAATCCCCGGGTCTCGTGGCAACTCCTGTTCACCCCTACTATTGAGTGACGGACAGTAGGCCCCAGTGGGCAACGAGTCTTCCTCCTTCCGTGCGTGGGGCTTACCCATGGTTGCCGCCGCCAGCGCACTCCAATCCTGCGTCGCGAGGTCCCAAATGTCGTCCGCTCCAGCCCAGTGGGCTGTACCACCCCCACTTCAAGTAGGCCCCAGTGGTCACCCCTCGCTTTAACGGCAACACCCAGGAAAAGCCCCAGCCACAATGTACAGTCTAATGAGGGCAATGCGTTGACTTTCAGGTCCCACCGTGTTAGGTGGTAGACCTCGCAGCTCAACGCCAATCCCGCAGGGCTCCTCCCGGTGCTTCTCCAGGCCAAGAGGGCCCGACTCTGCGCAGTCCCATACTAGAGGGCAAGCCCAGGACCGCCCCCCAGCACCGCGTTGCTGTGCTCAGTCCACACCTCCGAGTCCGGTCAGCCGCCCAGCCGCAGTCTCTGTGTAACCCCACTCTAGTGTGTCCAGTTCCCAGCGATACACCGCAAGGTCACTGCCTGGACTCCCGCTCAGTAGCTCCACGTAGGGGGGTGCCGCTAGTCTAGTCACCACTGCCCAAGCAGCTCAGCCCCAGGGCCTCTCGCAGCCTTCCTCAGCTGCCCCACCACCGGTCTCCAGGGCCCCCGAGGCGATCCTGCCCCCGGTCCGCAGTTCACGACGGTAAAGAGATGGGTCTCAAGGGGGGAGCAAGCTCCAGCTTCCGCCTCTCTTCCATTCAGAGTGGTGGCCCCCCGATTCAGTTCCCCCGGCAGGGTCCAGCTATCGCACAATCTCCCCCAGGCAGGCCAGAGGGGCGCCGTCCGGTCACCAGGTCGGGCGCACCTCCCACACTGCTCCGACTTCTCTCAGGGCCCTCCACGATTTTGGAGGGCCAAGCCACCGGTCACTGTTGTTCTGCGGTCGCGGCACTCCCAGCCTCCATTCACCGTGGTCTGGGGCACTACGCCTCCCAGCAGCGCCTCCGCAGTCGTCCTCGGGGCGCCGCGCTCTGATTTACAGTACTTCCCCCGGCGCGGCTACCTGTTCCCTCACGCAGCCATCAGTGCTAGCTCCAACTCCCGGACTGGCGGTGGGGTCCGGCGCCATCTTGCTTTCTCAGGCAGCCCGCAACCCCGCTCAGGCCAGCTGCCTCTGCCGCCACTCCAGGTCTGATTTCGGGACAAATCTCGACAGCCGTTGTCTCTTGGCCGCCCCCGCCCAAGTGGGTCTGCCTGGGGATCCGGAAGATGTCGGTAACAGGAGAATATGGGGGATCGGGCGCGGAGCTCAGTGCTCACGCAGCCTGTCCCATCGGCTCCTAAGCCACGCCCCCCCTTTGGATGTCCCATGAAGAGCTGCTCCAGGAAGGAGGAGCTACAGAAGGCCTTAAGGGCCTAGTGGGAGACCAAAGAGGCTGGGGAGACAGATGGTGCAGAAGTGGATGAGGATGCAGAAAGGGATGGTTTCAGGTCACAGGATCTGCCTGTGTTAGAGCAGCCTCCAGGGCTGGCAGCAACCATTCCGCTAGAAGTTTTTCCCCAGAAGAGTTTGAGGAAAACCGAAGGCTAGAGATCATGAGTTAGAAGTCCTGAGGCTCGAGTTGAAGCTGATGGAAATGGAGGCCCAGAACACGGCAGAGGAGAGCCACAATATGTATGCCTTGGAGAATTGAAATTGACCTTGGCACATGAATTTAGAATGAGGGAGCTTGATTTGGAGCTTGAGAGGCTTGAGGCCATGAGTTTCTCAGCTGAAGAAGAAAAATGGGTAGCTCAAGAAGTGAGCTTGGCTGATTTGGTGGTGGAGTCCAGCTCCCATGGTGGCAGCAAGATGGTATCTAGGGCTGAGAGAACGGTACAAACACCCAGAGACTTGAGGGAGGGGGTTGACATACACCAGGTGGTTCAGGTTTATGATGTAGTTCCAGTGGTGTGCGGTGACCCTGAAGTACCTTGGGGGACTGACACAGGGGACCATATTCCTAGTGGTGGGAGGGACACTCTACTTACTCTAGATGAGAGATAGAGGGAGAGGGGTTCCCCCATGGAAAAAACCTTGGTGTGTGAGGGTGTAGATTGCCCAGAAGAGTGTGGGTTGAGTGAGAGATAGTCAGATACTATCTTGTCAGTCTCAGGTGAGTGGTGTGGGGTATGTGTGCAAGGTACTAGAGGGTGAAGCAAAGGGTAGCTTGGTTAACAACTGTGTGGGGCTGTGTGATTCATTTGTTGGAGAGCATACTTTAAGCCCCTGTTTTCCAAAGCTATGCCAATACCCGGTGGAGTGATGTTGTCTGATTCCAGAGAGTTTGCGCAGGAGGCACATCTCTTGGTGGAGTCCAGAGAGTCTGAAGAGGCATTGGGGAGTTGTGCCAAAAGGAATGGCACAGATATCTTCCAGACCTGTGAGATGGAATAGGTTCAGTGTAGCACAGTTAGGTCCCCGTGTAGTGGGAGGGGTGTAGGGGCTCATGTCCTGTCTCAGTAGAGAAGGAGTGAGTGTGGGACTGTGGGTCCCAAGGTGACCGAAACCCAGTCTCAGGACCTGGGAGGTTCCTTAAGTGAACACCAGGTTTGGGACCTAGGCTGTACTAGAAGGACATTTGAGGGGGTCTCTTTGTGTCAGGAGAACCTGGAGTGTCTGTAAACAGAGCTCTAGTGGTTCTGGTGTCTGGTGGTACTGCTCCATTTGGGAGGGTACAGAATTCCAGAGTGAGGGGTGAGAGGGGGATGTGTTCCCCAGTGGGAGAACCAGTGGGTCAGGGACCAGCCAGAAGGGCTGAGTCTGTCAGGAGTGACCATGGTGACACCACTTCTGTCCTGGGGGTTCTTCGCACAGTGTTAGGTGTACATGGGTTGGGAGATCTGCGAGAAGCGGACTGTCACAAGACACATGAGTCATGTGTCACCCTCAGGAGGATTCTGTGTGAGTCCCCAAGAGTCCTGGCAGGTGTTCAACCACAAGGTTTAGTCCCAGGGTTGGGAGGCCAGGTTTGGGTTCTGCCTGACCTGGGGGGAAGAACATCTGTAATCAGTGCCTCGACCGGTTTGTCTACCAGGAGTACCACCCAAGTTGGGGGGTGAGGGTGCAGCCCTCTGGAAGGGGGTGCAGAGGGAGGGGGTCCTCGCCTCAGATCCTGGATCAACCTGAGGTTTTGACCCTAGGTTGGTAGACCAGTTGCTGGAGAGAGGTCCTGAACTAGTAGGAGAGTTGTATTCTGAGGGTGACTCTCCTGGGAGGAGAGGGCAGGACCCCAGAAGGATAGCTAGGGGAAGGAGAGCCTCGCCTGTGACCTATGGCCAGCCTGAGGGTACAGACCCTGGGCTGGCGGGCCAGTGTCAGGATGCCCTACCTGACTTGGCAAGAGGGAGAATGGAGGAAAGATGCCAGGCATCTGGGGCTACTCTCCCCACTCTCTGACGCCACAGAGGTTAGAGAGGCCTGACAGGCATGGTATCTGGCTCTCATCATGGACAGCTGTCAATGGTCCATGTGGCTGGTTGACCTGGTGGACAGGGTTGCCCCTGGAAGGGGGGCAGAGTCACACCTTGGGGGTGGACTGGGCCACACAGTTGCGTTGGCCAGGTGGCTACTGTTTGAGTCTGCAGAGGTCCTGGAGTCCCCCCTGACCTGGATTCCGAGTTGCAGGATAGAAGCCCTGAACTGGTGGGTGAATGGTGCAGGACACCTGTCACAGGCGCCCTGACTATTCAAGAAGGGGGTACCGGTCTAGGTGGGAGGGTACAGATCCCCAAGGAAGGGTAGGACCGGGTGTGGGGAAGCCCACCCCAGCCTCCTGTCAAGCCACCGGATACAGGCCCAGTACTGGTGGGTCAGTGCCAGGATGTCAGACCTGACCTAGCAGGAGGGAGAGTGGACAAAGGGTGCTAAGCACCTGGGGCTACTGCCCCCCACCATCTGATGCCACAGGGGTTTGAGAGCCCTGAGAGGCATAAGGCCTGGGCCTCATACCTCACCACTGTCAGTGGCCACTGTGGCTTGCTGTCTGTCTGTTGGGACACACCTGTGAGCAAGTTAAGTTTAGGTGCTGCACAGATGGTGTCTACAGAGGAGGAGAAGGGTTCCACATGGATTGGGTAGGTGGACCCTGGGAATATGGATAGAGTAATCCAACTGGGTTCACAAAGGCGTAGAACAGGAATAGTGCCCTGTTGTTTGGGCCAGGTTCCGTGTTCTATCGCCCTAAGCAGGGAATCCCATTGAGGTATCGTTTGGTCTACCCTGGCTTTAGGCTGGAAGGGGGCTATGTTGGAAATGGCCCTTTTTGCAGGGATATCCCCAAACTTTTTGCTTCTTCCTCCCTTGTTTTTCCTTACCTGTGGTTGTTGGCAATAGGACTCTGGGCACTTTACCACTGCTGATCAGAGCTAAAGGCATATGCTCTCTGTATACATTGTTTTTGTGATTGGTTATCCATGATTGGCATATTTGTGTTACCAGGAAGTCCCCAGTAAGATGCACTGAGTGTGCCAGGGCTGGTGATTCAAATGCTACTAGTGGACCTGCAGCACTGATTGTGCAACCCACATGAGTAGCCCTAAAAATGGTGTCTCAGGTCTGCCACCGCAGTGCCTGTGTGCAGTTGCTAACTGCCATGCTGACCTGACCAGTGTCGACACTGGTCAGGTCTAACCCTTCCCTTTTTGTACACATTGGACACCCCTATGAAAGGCCCTAGGTACCCCCCTGGGCAGCGTGCGGTGTATGTGAAAGGTAGAGTATGTACTAGTGTGGGTAACATGCTCTGGTAGTGAATTACAGCCCTTTTCGTTTTTCACTATTGAAAGGCTATCTTGCCCATATGCTATAATGGGGAATTATGTGTATAATGTTTACCGGTACATCTTCTCATAGGAGCAAGATAGAAAATTAAAGTCTGGTATCCCTGAACTTAAAATTTAATAACACATCTTTTAGGAAGGACGGTTTTTAAAACCTGTGTTTGAAAACAGCACTTTTAGAAAGTGGGTGCTTTCTTGTCTGACCTTTCTGTGTGCCTTGGCCTGTTTGTGAATTGACTGTCTGGGTTGTGAGTGACAGGTGCTGGGGTGGCTCCAAGAGGATGAATGAGTCATCCCTGGGCCGAATAGCTCCATCTGCATCTTGAGTGGTGGGAGGGGATATTACCTGGGCCTGAATAGGGCTGTGCCTGCCTTCCACAATGCTGCTGGGCGGCTGACAACCCTGCCCCTCTCTCTCAAAGGAAAGAAGAAGTCAAGTAAACACAGTGCTCTAGGGCTGACCAGAACTGGTTCTGACTAAGCCAAGGCCTCTCTGCCCTCAGAGAACAAAGAGAATATTGGTATAAAAAGGGCTACCCAGACTTCAGAAAATAAGATCATCCTGGAATCAAGAAGGAACCTCTGCCAAGGAGAAAGCTGGAAGACTGAAGAGGAAGGACTGTCCTGCTGTGTGTTTGTGGGCTGACCTGCAGTTGCTTTGCCGCCAAGGAGAGGGGAAAGACTTTCCTGTTGCTGTGTTCCCCTTGCTTGAAGAGATCTCCAAGGGACTGAGGAGAGCTGGCCTCCCATTAAGAAGTCTCAGGAACAAAAGGACTTCACCCCCAGCTTCCCCCTGAACTCCTTTGTATGAATTCGGCCCTTCCTAGAGTGCTTGATCCAATTGTGGGGCCTCTGGAAGTTGTGCCTGCTGTTTGGGGAGCTGGACAAGAGCAAAAGAAGAAGATTTGCAAATGTTCATGCATCGCTCGCTTGTGGAGCCCATCCCCGACAGTGGGAGGAAATTCCCGCCGGCGCGAAGATCGAGATCTTTGCAGCGCCTATTGGCGCTGCAAAAACTGACGCATCGTTTGCTTGCAGAATGCATTGCCCCGGTGTGGGAAGATTCCTGACGCTGCGAGTTTCGTCGCAGAGCCTGTCGTCGCTGGGTGAGATCGGCGCACGGCTTGTTCGCGGACCGCATCAAGTCGCTGCGAACACCGTCGCAGAGCCATCGCATCGAGGGGCCGTGAGAGGAGAAGATCGACGCTGCATCGTGCATCTGAGACCGTCGCCATCCCGAAGATCGTCGTATCATGCCTGAGCAAGACGCTTCCTACCGAACCTGCGCACCAGAATCCATACAAGGTATGGCATCCCTCCCCATACAGACCGGATTCGTTGCAACACGCTCGCTGCGTCCAGCGGGGTTGTTGCATCACCTCCCCAGGGTCTCTGGAGTGACGCACCGCTTGTTTTTTAATGCTGCAGCTTCCATTTGGAACTTTTGCCTCATCTACAGGTACTTTGGGCTAAACGTGACGCAACTGTGGATTATTTTGACGCAAACCATAGAACTCCTTTAAAATCATATTCTTGAACTGTGTACGTTGGATTTTTGTCGTATTGGTCTTATGTAGTTTAGATAAAGATACTTTATTATTCTAAACTGGTGTGGAGTCCATTTGTGGTGTTTTCATTGTGTTACTGTGAGTGGTTGTACAAATACTTTATACATTGCCTTTGATAAACCTGTCTGCTCGTGCCAAGCTACCAAGGGGGTGAGCAGGGGTTATCTACCTCTGCCTACTAGAGACCCCAGATCTAACAGTTGCATTGACTACAATGTGAGCCTGATGGAGGATCTTGAGCTCTATTATCTTGCAGCCCATCTGCAGTGGCTGGTCCAGGGTATAGTGCATAGGCACCACCCAGACCGAATCCCTGGTCCCTTCGTACCACCAGTTTCTGAGCACCCTATGAGAGCCCTCTGATGGTTAGACAGCCTAACCTGAGTATATCTTCTGATCTACGCATGCTGACGAGGTGCTGGCACAGGGCCTGCAGAGAATGGACGTTAAAACCCCATACTCATCATATTTACCCATGGGATTCCTGCATGCACTCCTGCATTGGGGGAGTTGGCTCGACCTGGACCATTGGCCTTAGGGGTATGCATCGAGGGTTGGTGAATTATATAAGAACTCTGAGCTGCTCTCGTTTGAGAATTTCAGAATGGAATATGAATTGCCACAGGGGCATTTCCTGTTTCATAACGCAGTTAGAAAGCATTGGGGGAAGGTATCACTGGAACCTATGACATCCCAGAGCTGTCAATTTATTGTGCTTTCAGCAGGAGTTATACAGACAATGTGATGTCTTTATCGGGCTTTGCGGACAGACCAGCAATCACCGCTGGACACACAATGCCAGATTCGAGGAAGACCTAGAAATCACTGTTAACCAGAATGAATGGGACAAGATATTAGAGCAAGTACCAAAAGACTTCAGCTTTAAACTTATCAACTATTACATACTGCACGGGGCATACTTAACACCAGAGCGCATGGGTTGATACTTGCACATTCTGGACGCAGCATGCCCCAGATGTGGCACTGATGGGGCCCGTTTCTTGCACATGCTTTGGGAGTTCTTTGAGCTCCACTATTTCTGGGAGGGAGTGATACAGACGCTGGAGGAGTGCATTGGGAGGCAGATTCCACGAACCCTTGGGCACAGCCTGTTGAGTTGGTTCCCTCACCCAGCAAGGACCAAGATTACAGGGAGGCTTCAAGACCTGAGGTATATCATTGCAAAAGGGGAGATAACTAAGAACTGGACCACCCGCTGCAGCAGTGGTCCACAACTTGCAGAATGGAAGAGAGTACTGCTCAAATTAGCAAGTAGCGAGGGCAGGATGCTCTTGAGCAATGCGCAGAGGGGCATGGGGGACATGGACAAGGCCCAAACCTGGGGTATACTAGTGGATGACCTGGCCAACCGGGAGCGTGACTCACTGGCCGGCTCCCCTGTAGAATCCCCAATATGATTTGAAAGTCCCACGGTTAATGGTTCAGCCCCAGATACCATTTTTTTTGACACACAAACTATGCAGATGTGGCCAATGGCAGAGTGGAGGGTCCAGGCCAGTGCCCATTTATTAGGAATTATTCCCTGTTCCTTTTCTGATATGCCAACTTGGCTGTCATTTAGGAGGTTATGTACTGACTCTGGAGGGGCAGGAGGGGGTTACTGTTTAATTGGCTGTTTTTTTATTCAATTAAAACAGATTTGGCTGTGTACTATACTGAGGTCTCATAATCTATATTCAGACATGCTAATGCTGCTGACTGTATTGCATTCATCTAAAAATCCAATAAAATCTGTTAAAAAAATAAAAAAGAATTTGTGACAGACCATGGTGTACAGCAGGTATTCATGAGATTAAAAGATTTTTGTAGAGTCAAGGCACTCGTCATTTTAGAGCATCAGTAGTCTTTAAAGTAATGTATAAGCAGAGCGCTGGAATAGAGTACAATTGGTATTGTGTAGTAGTGAGGATTGGAGAAATACTACATGGAAATTGGTATGGGCATATCGCGCCACCCCTAACACAACCCCTAGTGAACATCATACTAGTTGATGCGTGGAAGAGACTTTTGTTCTGAGTTGAAACAAAGTTGGATGTTCGTACAAAATGAGGGTCAAATGGGAATGAGATCAAAGGCTGCATTAGACTCAGCAAGAGTTTCTATTGTGATAATAGATTCCAGATAGGTGACTGGGTGGGGGTGAAATCTGGAAGGAGAACAGGAAGTGTTGCAAGAGGTTAAGGTTGTCTCACAAGTAGTCAAAATGTCAGAGGGGAATGGTTGGCATAAAGGAACTTTTTGTTAGAAAATGAAGGAGCAGATGGATGAGGGTTGAGAGGAAAACAATTAAAAATAAAGACAAGAAAAAAACTGAAATTAAGGACTATGGGCCTGATTATGATGGCAGTCGGATAACTGTCTGACTGCCATCCTGTCGGGATAACTGTCTGACTGCCATCCTGTCGGGAACAGGACCGGCCAACAGGGAGTCAGCAGCCTCGCCAGACAAATTATGATCCAACTGCCATGGAGGCAGTCGGAAACATGTCTCTTAGCATTGAGGCTTGTGCTATGGCCCAATAATGGGCTGCAGCACAAGCCTCACTGCTAAGAGGCATGATTTAAGCATCCCTGCACCTTGTGACAGGCACCTTGAAGTGCCTGCCACACGGTGCAGTGATGTTTGGCCAGGCCACCATGAAATGGCAGGCGGAAAGGTACATTGTAATCCTTATGGCGGTGCCTGAGCAAGCACCGCCCCTATTGTAGGTATGATTCAGAAAAGAGGGGTGGTGATGAACAGAGTGTCTGAATTAAGCAGACCACTCTTACCCAGTCCAAAGATCAGGGCTTGATCCATCACCGTTATTTATCTCACTGCACCATCCCAGTTCAGAACCTGGCTATATGCAAATCAGTCTGTCCCTGGCCCAGTGCATCATGGGAACAGGGCAGACTAAACTACCAAGCCAATTCTTCACCAGAAAGGAGACAAGCTACCGGGGACCGGTTTCTGGCATTTCAGCCGTCTTCGGCCCGGCTTGCTTGAATCCTGATGGTGCAGTGAGAAAGGGACTCATGTCTGAGTATACCCTGCCACACCTATAGTGGCCAAAAACGATTCAGAAAAGGGGTGTGGTGATGAACAGAGTGTCTGAATTAAGCAGACCACTCTTACCCAGTCCAAATATCAGGGCTTGATCCATCACCTTTATTTATCTCACTGCACCATCCCAGTTCAGAACCTGGCTATATGCAAATCAGTCTTTTTCCAGTGCATCATGGGAACAGGGCAGACTAAACTACCAAGCCAATTCTTCACCAGAAAGCTCATTGCACCATCAGGATTCAAGCAAGCCGGGCCGAAGACGGCTGAAATGCCAGAAACCGATCCCCGGTAGCTTGTTTCCTTCCCAGTATAAGAATTGGCTTGGTAGTTTGGTCTGCCCTGATCCCATGATGTACTGAGCCAGGGTCAGACTAATTTGCATATAGCCAAGTTCTGAGCTGGGATGGTGCAGTGAGCTAAAAAAACAGTGATGGATCAAGCCCTGATCTTTGGACTGGGTAAGAGTGGTCTGCTTAATTCAGACACTCTGTTCATCACCACCCCCTTTTCTGAATCATTTTTGTCCACCATAAGCGTGGAAGGGTATACTCAGATGTGAGTCCCTAGCTCATTGCACCATCAGGATTCAAGCAAGCCGGGCCAAAGACGGCTGAAATGCCAGAAACCGGTCCCCGGTAGCTTGTTTCCTTCCCAGTATAAGAATTGGCTTGGTAGTTTGGTCTGCCCTGTTCCCATGATGTACTGGGCCAGGGTCAGACTAATTTGCATATAGCCAAGTTCTGAGCTGGGATGGTGCAGCGAGCTAAAAAACGGTGATGGATCAAGCCCTGATCTTTGGACTGGATAAGCGTGGTCTGCTTAATTCAGACACTCTGTTCATCACCACCCCCTTTTCTGAATCATTTTTGTCCACCATAAGCGTGGAAGGGTATACTCAGATGTGAGTCCCTAGCTCATTGCACCATCAGGATTCAAACAAGCCGGGCCGAAGACGGCTGAAATGCCAGAAACCGGTCCCCGGTAGCTTGTTTCCTTCCCAGTATAAGAATTGGCTTGGTAGTTTGGTCTGCCCTGTTCCCATGATGCACTGGGCCAGGGTCAGACTAATTTGCATATAGCCAAGTTCTGAGCTGGGATGGTGCAGTGAGCTAAAAAACGGTGATGGATAAAGCCCTGATCTTTGGACTGGGTAAGAGTTGTCTGCCTAATTCAGACACTCTGTTCATCACCAACCCCTTTTCTGAATCATTTTTGTCCACCATAAGCGTGGAAGGGTATACTCAGATGTGAGTCCCTAGCTCATTGCACCATCAGGATTCAAGCAAGCCGGGCCGAAGACGGCTGAAATGCCAGAAACCGGTCCCCGGTAGCTTGTTTCCTTCCCAGTATAAGAATTGGCTTTGTAGTTTGGTCTGCCCTGTTCCCATGATGCACTGGGCCAGGGTCAGACTAATTTGCATATAGCCAAGTTCTGAGCTGGGATGGTGCAGTGAGCTAAAAAACGGTGATGGATCAAGCCCTGATCTTTGGACTGGGTAAGAGTGGTCTGCTTAATTCAGACACTCTGTTCATCACCACCCCCTTTTCTGAATCATTTTTGTCCACCATAAGCGTGGAAGGGTATACTCAGATGTGAGTCCCTAGCTCATTGCACCATCAGGATTCAAGCAAGCCGGGCCGAAGACGGCTGAAATGACAGAAACCGGTCCCCGGTAGCTTGTTTCCTTCCCAGTATGAGAATTGGCTTGGTAGTTTGGTCTGCCCTGTTCCCATGATGCACTGGGCCAGGGTCAGACTAATTTGCATATAGCCAAGTTCTGAGCTGGGATGGTGCAGTGAGCTAAAAAACGGTGATGGATCAAGCCCTGATCTTTGGACTGGGTAAGAGTGGTGTGCTTAATTCAGACACTCTGTTCATCACCACCCCCTTTTCTGAATCATTTTTGTCCACCATAAGCGTGGAAGGGTATACTCAGATGTGAGTCCCTAGCTCATTGCACCATCAGGATTCAAGCAAGCGGGCCGAAGACGGATGAAATGCCAGAAACTGGTCCCCGGTAGCTTGTTTCCTTCCCAGTATAAGAATTGGCTTGGTAGTTTGGTCTGCCCTGTTCCCATGATGCACTTGGCCAGGGTCAGACTAATTTGCATATAGCCAAGTTCTGAGCTGGGATGGTGCAGTGAGCTAAAAAACGGTGATGGATCAAGCCCTGATCTTTGGACTGCGTAAGAGTGGTCTGCTTAATTCAGACACTCTGTTCATCACCGCCCCCTTTTCTGAATCATTTTTGTCCACCATAAGCGTGGAAGGGTATACTCAGATGTGAGTCCCTAGCTCATTGCACCATCAGGATTCAAGCAAGCCGGGCTGAAGACGGCTGAAATGCCAGAAACCGGTCTTCGGTAGCCTGTTTCCTTCCCAGTATAAGAATTGGCTTGGTAGTTTGGTCTGCCCTGTTCCCATAGTGCACTGGGCCAGGGTCAGACTAATTTGCATATAGCCAAGTTCTGAGCTGGGATGGTGCAGTGAGCTAAAAAACGGTGATGGATCAAGCCCTGATCTTTGGACTGGGTAAGAGTGGTCTGCTTAATTCAGACACTCTGTTCATCACCACCCCCTTTTCTGAATCATTTTTGTCCACCATAAGCGTGGAAGGATATACTCAGATGTGAGTTCCTAGCTCATTGCACAATCAGGATTCAAGCAAGCCGGGCCGAAGACGGCTGAAATGCCAGAAACCGGTCCCCGGTAGCTTGTTTCCTTCCCAGTATAAGAACTGGCTTGGTAGTTTGGTCTGCCCTGTTCCCATGATGCACTGGGCCAGGGTCAGACTAATTTGCATATAGCCAAGTTCTGAGCTGGGATGGTGCAGTGAGCTAAAAAACGGTGATGGATCAAGCCCTGATCTTTGGACTGGGTAAGAGTGGTCTGTTTAATTCAGACACTCTGTTCATCACCACCCCCTTTTCTGAATCATTTTTGTCCACCATAAGCGTGGAAGGGTATACTCAGATATGAGTCCCTAGCTCATTACACCATCAGGATTCAAGCAAGCCGGGCCGAAGACGGCTGAAATGCCAGAAACCGGTCCCGGGTAGCTTGTTTCCTTCCCAGTATAAGAATTGGCTTGGTAGTTTGGTCTGCCCTGTTCCCATCATGCACTGGGCCAGGGTCACACTAATTTGCATATAGCCAAGTTCTGAGCCGGGAAGGTGCAGTGAGCTAAAAAACGGTGATGGATCAAGCCCTGATCTTTGGACTGGGTAAGAGTGGTCTGCTTAATTCAGACACTCTGTTCATCACCACCCCCTTTTCTGAATCATTTTTGTCCACCATAAGCGTGGAAGGGTATACTCAGACGTGAGTTCCTAGCTCATTGCACCATCAGGATTCAAGCAAGCTGGGCCGAATACGGCTGAAATGCCAGAAACCGGTCCCCGGTAGCTTGTTTCCTTCCCAGTATAAGAATTGGCTTGGTAGTTTTGTCTGCCCTGTTCCCATGATGCACTGGGCCAGGGTCAGACTAATTTGCATATAGCCAAGTTCTGAGCTGGGATGGTGCAGTGAGCTAAAAAACGGTGATGGATCAAGCCCTGATCTTTGGACTGGGTAAGAGTGGTCTGCTTAATTTAGACACTCTGTTCATCACCACCCCCTTTTCTGAATCGTTTTTGGCCACTATAGGTGTAGCAGGGTATACTCAGACATGAGTCCCTTGCTCACTGCACCATCAGGATTCAAGCAAGCCGGGCCGACGACGGCTGAAATGCCAGAAACCGGTCCCCGTAAGCTTCTTTCCTTTCTGGTGAAGAATTGGCTTGGTAGTTTGGTCTGCCCTGTTCCCATGATGCACTGGGCCAGGGACAGACTAATTTGCATATAGCCAGGTTCTGAGCAGGGATGGTGCAGTGAGCTAAAAAACGGTGATGGATCAAGCCCTGATCTTTGGACTGGGTAAGAGTGGTCTGCTTAATTCAGACACTCAGTTCATCACCACCCCCTTTTCTGAATCATTTTTGTCCACCATAAGCGTGGAAGGGTATACTCAGATGTGAGTCCCTAGCTCATTGCACCATCAGGATTCAAGCAAGCCGGGCCGAAGACGGCTGAAATGCCGGAAATCGGTCCCCAGTAGCTTGTTTCCTTCCCAGTATAAGAATTGGCTTGGTAGTTTGGTCTGCCCTGTTCCCATGATGCACTGGGCCAGGGTCAGACTAATTTGCATATAGCCAAGTTCTGAGCTGGGATGGTGCAGTGAGTTAAAAAACGGTGATGGATCAAGCCCTGATCTTTGGACTGGGTAAGAGTGGTCTGCTTAATTCAGACACTCTGTTCATCACCACCCCCTTTTCTGAATCATTTTTGTCCACCATAAGCGTGGAAGGGTATACTCAGATGTGAGTCCCTAGCTCATTGCACCATCAGGATTCAAGCAAGCGGGCCGAAGACGGCTGAAATGCCAGAAACCGGTCCTCGGTAGCTTGTTTCCTTCCCAGTATAAGAATTGGCTTGGTAGTTTGGTCTGCCCTGTTCCCATGATGCACTGGGCCAGGGTCAGACTAATTTGCATATAGCCAAGTTCTGAGCTGGGATGGTGCAGTGAGCTAAAAAACGGTGATGGATCAAGCCCTGATCTTTGGACTGCGTAAGAGTGGTCTGCTTAATTCAGACACTCTGTTCATCACCACCCCCATTTCTGAATCATTTTTGTCCACCATAAGCGTGGAAGGGTATACTCAGATGTGAGTCCCTAGCTCATTGCACCATCAGGATTCAAGCAAGCCGGGCCGAAGACGGCTGAAATGCCAGAAACCGGTCCCCGGTAGCTTGTTTCCTTCCCAGTATAAGAATTGGCTTGGTAGTTTGGTCTGCCCTGTTCCCATGGTGCACTGGGCCAGGGTCAGACTAATTTGCATATAGCCAAGTTCTGAGCTGGGATGGTGCAGTGAGCTAAAAAACGGTGATGGATCAAGCCCTGATCTTTGGACTGGGTAAGAGTGGTCTGCTTAATTCAGACACTCTGTTCATCACCACCCCCTTTTCTGAATCATTTTTGTCCACCATAAGCGTGGAAGGGTATACTCAGATGTGAGTCCCTAGCTCATTGCACCATCAGGATTCAAGCAAGCGGGCCGAAGACGGCTGAAATGCCAGAAACCGGTCCTCGGTAGCTTGTTTCCTTCCCAGTATAAGAATTGGCTTGGTAGTTTGGTCTGCCCTGTTCCCATGATGCACTGGGCCAGGGTCAGACTAATTTGCATATAGCCAAGTTCTGAGCTGGGATGGTGCAGTGAGCTAAAAAACGGTGATGGATCAAGCCCTGATCTTTGGACTGCGTAAGAGTGGTCTGCTTAATTCAGACACTCTGTTCATCACCACCCCCATTTCTGAATCATTTTTGTCCACCATAAGCGTGGAAGGGTATACTCAGATGTGAGTCCCTAGCTCATTGCACCATCAGGATTCAAGCAAGCCGGGCCGAAGACGGCTGAAATGCCAGAAACCGGTCCCCGGTAGCTTGTTTCCTTCCCAGTATAGGAATTGGCTTGGTAGTTTGGTCTGCCCTGTTCCCATGGTGCACTGGGCCAGGGTCAGACTAATTTGCATATAGCCAAGTTCTGAGCTGGGATGGTGCAGTGAGCTAAAAAACGGTGATGGATCAAGCCCTGATCTTTGGACTGGGTAAGAGTGGTCTGCTTAATTCAGACACTCTGTTCATCACCACCCCCTTTTCTGAATCATTTTTGTCCACCATAAGCGTGGAAGGGTATACTCAGATGTGAGTCCCTAGCTCATTGCACCATCAGGATTCAAGCAAGCCGGGCCGAAGACGGCTGAACTGCCAGAAACCGGTCCCCGGTAGCTTGTTTCCTTCCCAGTATAAGAATTGGCTTGGTAGTTTGGTCTGCCCTGATCCCATGATGTACTGGGCCAGGGTCAGACTAATTTGCATATAGCCAAGTTCTGAGCTGGGATGGTGCAGTGAGCTAAAAAAACAGTGATGGATCAAGCCCTGATCTTTGGACTGGGTAAGAGTGGTCTGCTTAATTCAGACACTCTGTTCATCACCACCCCCTTTTCTGAATCATTTTTGTCCACCATAAGCGTGGAAGGGTATACTCAGATGTGAGTCCCTAGCTCATTGCACCATCAGGATTCAAGCAAGCCGGGCCAAAGACGGCTGAAATGCCAGAAACCGGTCCCCGGTAGCTTGTTTCCTTCCCAGTATAAGAATTGGCTTGGTAGTTTGGTCTGCCCTGTTCCCATGATGTACTGGGCCAGGGTCACACTAATTTGCATATAGCCAAGTTCTGAGCTGGGATGGTGCAGCGAGCTAAAAAACGGTGATGGATCAAGCCCTGATCTTTGGACTGGATAAGAGTGGTCTGCTTAATTCAGACACTCTGTTCATCACCACCCCCTTTTCTGAATCATTTTTGTCCACCATAAGCGTGGAAGGGTATACTCAGATGTGAGTCCCTAGCTCATTGCACCATCAGGATTCAAACAAGCCGGGCCGAAGACGGCTGAAATGCCAGAAACCGGTCCCCGGTAGCTTGTTTCCTTCCCAGTATAAGAATTGGCTTGGTAGTTTGGTCTGCCCTGTTCCAATGATGCACTGGGCCAGGGTCAGACTAATTTGCATATAGCCAAGTTCTGAGCTGGGATGGTGCAGTGAGCTAAAAAACGGTGATGGATAAAGCCCTGATCTTTGGACTGGGTAAGAGTTGTCTGCCTAATTCAGACACTCTGTTCATCACCAACCCCTTTTCTGAATCATTTTTGTCCACCATAAGCGTGGAAGGGTATACTCAGATGTGAGTCCCTAGCTCATTGCACCATCAGGATTCAAGCAAGCCGGGCCGAAGACGGCTGAAATGCCAGAAACCGGTCCCCGGTAGCTTGTTTCCTTCCCAGTATAAGAATTGGCTTTGTAGTTTGGTCTGCCCTGTTCCCATGATGCACTGGGCCAGGGTCAGACTAATTTGCATATAGCCAAGTTCTGAGCTGGGATGGTGCAGTGAGCTAAAAAACGGTGATGGATCAAGCCCTGATCTTTGGACTGGGTAAGAGTGGTCTGCTTAATTCAGACACTCTGTTCATCACCACCCCCTTTTCTGAATCATTTTTGTCCACCATAAGCGTGGAAGGGTATACTCAGATGTGAGTCCCTAGCTCATTGCACCATCAGGATTCAAGCAAGCCGGGCCGAAGACGGCTGAAATGACAGAAACCGGTCCCCGGTAGCTTGTTTCCTTCCCAGTATGAGAATTGGCTTGGTAGTTTGGTCTGCCCTGTTCCCATGATGCACTGGGCCAGGGTCAGACTAATTTGCATATAGCCAAGTTCTGAGCTGGGATGGTGCAGTGAGCTAAAAAACGGTGATGGATCAAGCCCTGATCTTTGGACTGGGTAAGAGTGGTGTGCTTAATTCAGACACTCTGTTCATCACCACCCCCTTTTCTGAATCATTTTTGTCCACCATAAGCGTGGAAGGGTATACTCAGATGTGAGTCCCTAGCTCATTGCACCATCAGGATTCAAGCAAGCCGGGCCGAAGACGGCTGAAATGCCAGAAACCGGTCCCCGGTAGCTTGTTTCCTTCCCAGTATAAGAATTGGCTTGGTAGTTTGGTCTGCCTTGTTCCCATGATGCACTGGGCCAGGGTCAGACTAATTTGCATATAGCCAAATTCTGAGCTGGGATGGTGCAGTGAGCTAAAAAACGGTGATGGATCAAGCCCTGATCTTTGGACTGCGTAAGAGTGGTCTGCTTAATTCAGACACTCTGTTCATCACCACCCCCTTTTCTGAATCATTTTTGTCCACCATAAGCGTGGAAGGGTATACTCAGATGTGAGTCCCTAGCTCATTGCACCATCAGGATTCAAGCAAGCCGGGCCGAAGACGGCTGAAATGCCAGAAACCGGTCTTCAGTAGCTTGTTTCCTTCCCAGTATAAGAATTGGCTTGGTAGTTTGGTCTGCCCTGTTCCCATAGTGCACTGGGCCAGGGTCAGACTAATTTGCATATAGCCAAGTTCTAAGCTGGGATGGTGCAGTGAGCTAAAAAACGGTGATGGATCAAGCCCTGATCTTTGGACTGGGTAAGAGTGGTCTGCTTAATTCAGATACTCTGTTCATCACCACCCCCTTTTCTGAATCATTTTTGTCCACCATAAGCGTGGAAGGATATACTCAGATGTGAGTCCCTAGCTCATTGTACAATCAGGATTCAAGCAAGCCGGGCCGAAGACGGCTGAAATGCCAGAAACCGGTCCCCGGTAGCTTGTTTCCTTCCCAGTATAAGAACTGGCTTGGTAGTTTGGTCTGCCCTGTTCCCATGATGCACTGGGCCAGGGTCTGACTAATTTGCATATAGCCAAGTTCTGAGCTGGGATGGTGCAGTGAGCTAAAAAACGGTGATGGATCAAGCCCTGATCTTTGGACTGGGTAAGAGTGGTCTGTTTAATTCAGACACTCTGTTCATCACCACCCCCTTTTCCGAATCATTTTTGTCCACCATAAGCGTGGAAGGGTATACTCAGATGTGAGTCCCTAGCTCATTGCACCATCAGGATTCAAGCAAGCCGGGCCGAAGACGGCTGAAATGCCAGAAACCGGTCCCGGGTAGCTTGTTTCCTTCCCAGTATAAGAATTGGCTTGGTAGTTTGGTCTGCCCTGTTCCCATGATGCACTGGGCCAGGGTCAGACTAATTTGCATATAGCCAAGTTCTGAGCTGGGATGGTGCAGTGAGCTAAAAAACGGTGATGGATCAAGCCCTGATCTTTGGACTGGGTAAGAGTGGTCTGCTTAATTCAGACACTCTGTTCATCACCACCCCCTTTTCTGAATCATTTTTGTCCACCATAAGCGTGGAAGGGTATACTCAGACGTGCGTTCCTAGCTCATTGCACCATCAGGATTCAAGCAAGCTGGGCCGAATACGGCTGAAATGCCAGAAACCGGTCCCCGGTAGCTTGTTTCCTTCCCAGTATAAGAATTGGCTTGGTAGTTTGGTCTGCCCTGTTCCCATGATGCACTGGGCCAGGGTCAGACTAATTTGCATATAGCCAAGTTCTGAGCTGGGATGGTGCAGTGAGCTAAAAAACGGTGATGGATCAAGCCCTGATCTTTGGACTGGGTAAGAGTGGTCTGCTTAATTCAGACACTCTGTTCATCACCACCCCCTTTTCTGAATCGTTTTTGGCCACTATAGGTGTAGCAGGGTATACTCAGACATGAGTCCCTTGCTCACTGCACCATCAGGATTCAAGCAAGCCGGGCCGACGACGGCTGAAATGCCAGAAACCGGTCCCCGTAAGCTTGTCTCCTTTCTGGTGAAGAATTGGCTTGGTAGTTTGGTCTGCCCTGTTCCCATGATGCACTGGGCCAGGGACAGACTAATTTGCATATAGCCAGGTTCTGAGCAGGGATGGTGCAGTGAGCAAAAAAACGGTGATGGATCAAGCCCTAATCTTTGGACTGGGTAAGAGTGGTCTGCTTAATTCAGACACTCTGTTCATCACCACCCCCTTTTCTGAATCATTTTTGTCCACCATAAGCGTGGAAGGGTATACTCAGATGTGAGTCCCTAGCTCATTGCACCATCAGGATTCAAGCAAGCCGGGCCGAAGACGGCTGAAATGCCGGAAATCGGTCCCCAGTAGCTTGTTTCCTTCCCAGTATAAGAATTGGCTTGGTAGTTTGGTCTGCCCTGTTCCCATGATGCACTGGGCCAGGGTCAGACTAATTTGCATATAGCCAAGTTCTGAGCTGGGATGGTGCAGTGAGTTAAAAAACGGTGATGGATCAAGCCCTGATCTTTGGACTGGGTAAGAGTGGTCTGCTTAATTCAGACACTCTGTTCATCACCACCCCCTTTTCTGAATCATTTTTGTCCACCATAAGCGTGGAAGGGTATACTCAGATGTGAGTCCCTAGCTCATTGCACCATCAGCATTCAAGCAAGCTGGCCGAAGACGGCTGAAATGCCAGAAACCGGTCCTCGGTAGCTTGTTTCCTTCCCAGTATAAGAATTGGCTTGGTAGTTTGGTCTGCCCTGTTCCCATGATGCACTGGGCCAGGGTCAGACTAATTTGCATATAGCCAAGTTCTGAGCTGGGATGGTGCAGTGAGCTAAAAAACGGTGATGGATCAAGCCCTGATCTTTGGACTGCGTAAGAGTGGTCTGCTTAATTCAGACACTCTGTTCATCACCACCCCCATTTCTGAATCATTTTTGTCCACCATAAGCGTGGAAGGGTATACTCAGATGTGAGTCCCTAGCTCATTGCACCATCAGGATTCAAGCAAGCCGGGCCGAAGACGGCTGAAATGCCAGAAACCGGTCCCCGGTAGCTTGTTTCCTTCCCAGTATAAGAATTGGCTTGGTAGTTTGGTCTGCCCTGTTCCCATGGTGCACTGGGCCAGGGTCAGACTAATTTGCATATAGCCAAGTTCTGAGCTGGAATGGTGCAGTGAGCTAAAAAACGGTGATGGATCAAGCCCTGTTCTTTGGACTGGGTAAGAGTGGTCTGCTTAATTCAGACACTCTGTTCATCACCACCCCCTTTTCTGAATCATTTTTGTCCACCATAAGCGTGGAAGGGTATACTCAGATGTGAGTCCCTAGCTCATTGCACCATCAGGATTCAAGCAAGCCGGGCCGAAGACGGCTGAACTGCCAGAAACCGGTCCCCGGTAGCTTGTTTCCTTCCCAGTAAAAGAATTGGCTTGGTAGTTTGGTCTGCCCTGTTCCCATGATGCACTGGGTCAGGGTCAGACTAATTTGCATATAGCCAAGTTCTGAGCTGGGATGGTGCAGTGAGCTAAAAAATGGTGATGGATCAAGCCCTGATCTTTGGACTGGGTGAGAGTGGTCTGCTTAATTCAGACACTCTGTTCATCACCACCCCCTTTTCTGAATCATTTTTGTCCACCATAAGCGTGGAAGGGTATACTCAGATGTGAGTCCCTAGCTCATTGCACCATCAGGATTCAAGCAAGCTGGGCCGAAGACGGCTGAAATGCCAGAAACCGGTCCCCGGTAGCTTGTTTCCTTCCCAGTATTAGAATTGGCTTGGTAGTTTGGTCTGCCCTGTTCCCATGATGCACTGGGCCAGGGTCAGACTAATTTGCATATAGCCAAGTTCTGAGCTGGGATGGTGCAGTGAGCTAAAAAACGGTGATGGATCAAGCCCTGATCTTTGGACTGGGTAAGAGTGGTCTGCTTAATTCAGACACTCTGTTCATCACCACCCCCTTTTCTGAATCATTTTTGTCCACCATGAGCGTGGAAGGGTATACTCAGATGTGAGTCCCTAGCTCATTGCACCATCAGGATTCAAGCAAGCTGGGCCGAATACGGCTGAAATGCCAGAAACCGGTCCCCGGTAGCTTGTTTCCTTCCCAGTATAAGAATTGGCTTGGTAGTTTGGTCTGCCCTGTTCCCATGATGCACTGGGCCAGGGACAGACTAATTTGCATATAGCCAGGTTCTGAGCTGGGATGGTGCAGTGAGCTAAAAAACGGTGATGGATCAAGCCCTGATCTTTGGACTGGGTAAGAGTGGTCTGCTTAATTCAGACACTCTGTTCATCACCACCCCCTTTTCTGAATCATTTTTGTCCACCATAAGCGTGGAAGGGTATACTCAGATGTGAGTCCCTAGTTCATTGCACCATCAGGATTCAAGCAAGCCTGGCCGAAGACGGCTGAAATGCCAGAAACCGGTCCCCGGTAGCTTGTTTCCTTCCCAGTATAAGAATTGGCTTGGTAGTTTGGTCTGCCCTGTTCCCATGATGCACTGGGCCAGGGTCAGACTAATTTGCATATAGCCAAGTTCTGAGCTGGGATGGTGCAGTGAGCTAAAAAATGGTGATGGATCAAGCCCTGATCTTTGGACTGGGTGAGAGTGGTCTGCTTAATTCAGACACTCTGTTCATCACCACCCCCTTTTCTGAATCATTTTTGTCCACCATAAGCGTGGAAGGGTATACTCAGATGTGAGTCCCTAGCTTATTGCACCATCAGGATTCAAGCAAGCCGGGCCGAAGACGGCTGAAATGCCAGAAACCGGTCCCCGGTAGCTTGTTTCCTTCCCAGTATAAGAATTGGCTTGGTAGTTTGGTCTGCCCTGTTCCCATGATGCACTGGGCCAGGGTCAGACTAATTTGCATATAGCCAAGTTCTGAGCTGGGATGGTGCAGTGAGCTAAAAAAACGGTGATGGATCAAGCCCTAATCTTTGGACTGGGTAAGAGTGGTCTGTTTAATTCAGACACTCTGTTCATCACCACCCCCTTTTCTGAATCATTTTTGTCCACCATAAGCGTGGAAGGGTATACTCAGATGTGAGTCCCTAGCTCATTGCACCATCAGGATTCAAGCAAGCTGGGCCGAAGACGGCTGAAATGCCAGAAACCGGTCCCCGGTAGCTTGTTTCCTTCCCAGTATTAGAATTGGCTTGGTAGTTTGGTCTGCCCTGTTCCCATGATGCACTGGGCCAGGGTCAGACTAATTTGCATATAGCCAAGTTCTGAGCTGGGATGGTGCAGTGAGCTAAAAAACGGTGATGGATCAAGCCCTGATCTTTGGACTGGGTAAGAGTGGTCTGCTTAATTCAGACACTCTGTTCATCACCACCCCCTTTTCTGAATCATTTTTGTCCACCATAAGCGTGGAAGGGTATACTCAGATGTGAGTCCCTAGCTCATTGCACCATCAGGATTCAAGCAAGCTGGGCCGAATACGGCTGAAATGCCAGAAACCGGTCCCCGGTAGCTTGTTTCCTTCCCAGTATAAGAATTGGCTTGGTAGTTTGGTCTGCCCTGTTCCCATGATGAACTGGGCCAGGGACAGACTAATTTGCATATAGCCAGGTTCTGAGCTGGGATGGTGCAGTGAGCTAAAAAACGGTGATGGATCAAGCCCTGATCTTTGGACTGGGTAAGAGTGGTCTGCTTAATTCAGACACTCTGTTCATCACCACCCCCTTTTCTGAATCATTTTTGTCCACCATAAGCGTGGGAGGGTATACTCAGATGTGAGTCCCTAGTTCATTGCACCATCAGGATTCAAGCAAGCCTGGCCGAAGACGGCTGAAATGCCAGAAACCGGTCCCCGGTAGCTTGTTTCCTTCCCAGTATAAGAATTGGCTTGGTAGTTTGGTCTGCCCTGTTCCCATGATGCACTGGGCCAGGGTCAGACTAATTTGCATATAGCCAAGTTCTGAGCTGGGATGGTGCAGTGAGCTAAAAAACGGTGATGGATCAAGCCCTGATCTTTGGGCTGGGTAAGAGTGGTTTGCTTAATTCAGACACTCTGTTCATCACCACCCCCTCTTCTGAATCATTTTTGTCCACCATAAGCGTGGAAGGGTATACTCAGATGTGAGTCCCTAGCTCATTGCACCATCAGGATTCAAGCAAGCCGGGCCGAAGACGGCTGAAATGCCAGAAACCAGTCCCCAGTAGCTTGTTTCCTTCCCAGTATAAGAATTGGCTTGGTAGTTTGGTCTGCCCTGTTCCCATGATGCACTGGGCCAGGGTCAGACTAATTTGCATATAGCCAAGTTCTGAGCTGGGATGGTGCAGTGAGCTAAAAAACGGTGATGGATCAAGCCCTGATCTTTGGACTGGGTAAGAGTGGTCTGCTTAATTCAGACACTCTGTTCATCACCACCCCCTTTTCTGAATCATTTTTGTCCACCATAAGCGTGGAAGGGTATACTCAGATGTGAGTCCCTAGCTCATTGCACCATCAGGATTCAAGCAAGCTGGGCCGAATACAGCTGAAATGCCAGAAACCGGTCCCCGGTAGCTTGTTTCCTTCCCAGTATAAGAATTGGCTTGGTAGTTTGGTCTGCCCTGTTCCCATGATGCACTGGGCCAGGGTCAGACTAATTTGCATATAGCCAAGTTCTGAGCTGGGATGGTGCAGTGAGCTAAAAAACGGTGATGGATCAAGCCCTGATCTTTGGACTGGGTAAGAGTGGTCTGCTTAATTCAGACACTCTGTTCATCACCACCCCCTTTTCTGAATCGTTTTTGGCCACTATAGGTGTAGCAGGGTATACTCAGACATGAGTCCCTTGCTAACTGCACCATCAGGATTCAAGCAAGCCGGGCCGACGACGGCTGAAATGCCAGAAACCGGTCCCCGGAAGCTTGTTTCCTTTCTGGTGAAGAATTGGCTTGGTAGTTTGGTCTGCCCTGTTCCCATGATGCACTGGGCCAGGGACAGACTAATTTGCATATAGCCAGGTTCTGAGCTGGGATGGTGCAGTGAGCTAAAAAGACGGTGATGGATCAAGCCCTGATCTTTGGACTGGGTAAGAGTGGTCTGCTTAATTCAGACACTCTGTTCATCACCACCCCCTTTTCTGAATCATTTTTGTCCACCATAAGCGTGGAAGGGTATACTCAGATGTGAGTCCCTAGCTCATTGCACCATCAGGATTCAAGCAAGCCGGGCCGAAGACGGCTGAAATGCCAGAAACCGGTCCCCGGTAGCTTGTTTCCTTCCCAGTATAAGAATTGGCTTGGTAGTTTGGTCTGCCCTGTTCCCATGATGCACTGGGCCAGGGTCAGACTAATTTGCATATAGCCAAGTTCTGAGCTGGGATGGTGCAGTGAGATAAAAAAACGGTGATGGATCAAGCCCTGATCTTTGGACTGGGTAAGAGTGGTCTGCTTAATTCAGACACTCTGTTCATCACCACCCCCTTTTCTGAATCATTTTTGTCCACCATGAGCGTGGAAGGGTATACTCAGATGTGAGTCCCTAGCTCATTGCACCATCAGGATTCAAGCAAGCTGGGCCGAATACGGCTGAAATGCCAGAAACCGGTCCCCGGTAGCTTGTTTCCTTCCCAGTATAAGAATTGGCTTGGTAGTTTGGTCTGCCCTGTTCCCATGATGCACTGGGCCAGGGACAGACTAATTTGCATATAGCCAGGTTCTGAGCTGGGATGGTGCAGTGAGCTAAAAAACGGTGATGGATCAAGCCCTGATCTTTGGACTGGGTAAGAGTGGTCTGCTTAATTCAGACACTCTGTTCATCACCACCCCCTTTTCTGAATCATTTTTGTCCACCATAAGCGTGGAAGGGTATACTCAGATGTGAGTCCCTAGTTCATTGCACCATCAGGATTCAAGCAAGCCTGGCCGAAGACGGCTGAAATGCCAGAAACCGGTCCCCGGTAGCTTGTTTCCTTCCCAGTATAAGAATTGGCTTGGTAGTTTGGTCTGCCCTGTTCCCATGATGCACTGGGCCAGGGTCAGACTAATTTGCATATAGCCAAGTTCTGAGCTGGGATGGTGCAGTGAGCTAAAAAATGGTGATGGATCAAGCCCTGATCTTTGGACTGGGTGAGAGTGGTCTGCTTAATTCAGACACTCTGTTCATCACCACCCCCTTTTCTGAATCATTTTTGTCCACCATAAGCGTGGAAGGGTATACTCAGATGTGAGTCCCTAGCTTATTGCACCATCAGGATTCAAGCAAGCCGGGCCGAAGACGGCTGAAATGCCAGAAACCGGTCCCCGGTAGCTTGTTTCCTTCCCAGTATAAGAATTGGCTTGGTAGTTTGGTCTGCCCTGTTCCCATGATGCACTGGGCCAGGGTCAGACTAATTTGCATATAGCCAAGTTCTGAGCTGGGATGGTGCAGTGAGCTAAAAAAACGGTGATGGATCAAGCCCTAATCTTTGGACTGGGTAAGAGTGGTCTGTTTAATTCAGACACTCTGTTCATCACCACCCCCTTTTCTGAATCATTTTTGTCCACCATAAGCGTGGAAGGGTATACTCAGATGTGAGTCCCTAGCTCATTGCACCATCAGGATTCAAGCAAGCTGGGCCGAAGACGGCTGAAATGCCAAAAACCGGTCCCCGGTAGCTTGTTTCCTTCCCAGTATTAGAATTGGCTTGGTAGTTTGGTCTGCCCTGTTCCCATGATGCACTGGGCCAGGGTCAGACTAATTTGCATATAGCCAAGTTCTGAGCTGGGATGGTGCAGTGAGCTAAAAAACGGTGATGGATCAAGCCCTGATCTTTGGACTGGGTAAGAGTGGTCTGCTTAATTCAGACACTCTGTTCATCACCACCCCCTTTTCTGAATCATTTTTGTCCACCATAAGCGTGGAAGGGTATACTCAGATGTGAGTCCCTAGCTCATTGCACCATCAGGATTCAAGCAAGCTGGGCCGAATACGGCTGAAATGCCAGAAACCGGTCCCCGGTAGCTTGTTTCCTTCCCAGTATAAGAATTGGCTTGGTAGTTTGGTCTGCCCTGTTCCCATGATGCACTGGGCCAGGGACAGACTAATTTGCATATAGCCAGGTTCTGAGCTGGGATGGTGCAGTGAGCTAAAAAACGGTGATGGATCAAGCCCTGATCTTTGGACTGGGTAAGAGTGGTCTGCTTAATTCAGACACTCTGTTCATCACCACCCCCTTTTCTGAATCATTTTTGTCCACCATAAGCGTGGGAGGGTATACTCAGATGTGAGTCCCTAGTTCATTGCACCATCAGGATTCAAGCAAGCCTGGCCGAAGACGGCTGAAATGCCAGAAACCGGTCCCCGGTAGCTTGTTTCCTTCCCAGTATAAGAATTGGCTTGGTAGTTTGGTCTGCCCTGTTCCCATGATGCACTGGGCCAGGGTCAGACTAATTTGCATATAGCCAAGTTCTGAGCTGGGATGGTGCAGTGAGCTAAAAAACGGTGATGGATCAAGCCCTGATCTTTGGGCTGGGTAAGAGTGGTTTGCTTAATTCAGACACTCTGTTCATCACCACCCCCTCTTCTGAATCATTTTTGTCCACCATAAGCGTGGAAGGGTATACTCAGATGTGAGTCCCTAGCTCATTGCACCATCAGGATTCAAGCAAGCCGGGCCGAAGACGGCTGAAATGCCAGAAACCAGTCCCCAGTAGCTTGTTTCCTTCCCAGTATAAGAATTGGCTTGGTAGTTTGGTCTGCCCTGTTCCCATGATGCACTGGGCCAGGGTCAGACTAATTTGCATATAGCCAAGTTCTGAGCTGGGATGGTGCAGTGAGCTAAAAAACGGTGATGGATCAAGCCCTGATCTTTGGACTGGGTAAGAGTGGTCTGCTTAATTCAGACACTCTGTTCATCACCACCCCCTTTTCTGAATCATTTTTGTCCACCATAAGCGTGGAAGGGTATACTCAGATGTGAGTCCCTAGCTCATTGCACCATCAGGATTCAAGCAAGCTGGGCCGAATACAGCTGAAATGCCAGAAACCGGTCCCCGGTAGCTTGTTTCCTTCCCAGTATAAGAATTGGCTTGGTAGTTTGGTCTGCCCTGTTCCCATGATGCACTGGGCCAGGGTCAGACTAATTTGCATATAGCCAAGTTCTGAGCTGGGATGGTGCAGTGAGCTAAAAAACGGTGATGGATCAAGCCCTGATCTTTGGACTGGGTAAGAGTGGTCTGCTTAATTCAGACACTCTGTTCATCACCACCCCCTTTTCTGAATCGTTTTTGGCCACTATAGGTGTAGCAGGGTATACTCAGACATGAGTCCCTTGCTAACTGCACCATCAGGATTCAAGCAAGCCGGGCCGACGACGGCTGAAATGCCAGAAACCGGTCCCCGGAAGCTTGTTTCCTTTCTGGTGAAGAATTGGCTTGGTAGTTTGGTCTGCCCTGTTCCCATGATGCACTGGGCCAGGGACAGACTAATTTGCATATAGCCAGGTTCTGAGCTGGGATGGTGCAGTGAGCTAAAAAGACGGTGATGGATCAAGCCCTGATCTTTGGACTGGGTAAGAGTGGTCTGCTTAATTCAGACACTCTGTTCATCACCACCCCCTTTTCTGAATCATTTTTGTCCACCATAAGCGTGGAAGGGTATACTCAGATGTGAGTCCCTAGCTCATTGCACCATCAGGATTCAAGCAAGCCGGGCCGAAGACGGCTGAAATGCCAGAAACCGGTCCCCGGTAGCTTGTTTCCTTCCCAGTATAAGAATTGGCTTGGTAGTATGGTCTGCCCTGTTCCCATGATGCACTGGGCCAGGGTCAGACTAATTTGCATATAGCCAAGTTCTGAGCTGGGATGGTGCAGTGAGATAAAAAACGGTGATGGATCAAGCCCTGATCTTTGGACTGGGTAAGAGTGGTCTGCTTAATTCAGACACTCTGTTCATCACCACCCCCTTTTCTGAATCATTTTTGTCCACCATAAGCGTGGAAGGGTATACTCAGATGTGAGTCCCTAGCTCATTGCACCATCAGGATTCAAGCAAGCCGGGCCGAAGACGGCTGAAATGCCAGAAACCGGTCCCCGGTAACTTGTTTCCTTCCCAGTATAAGAATTGGCTTGGTAGTTTGGTCTGCCCTGTTCCCATGGTGCACTGGGCCAGGGTCAGATTAATTTGCATATAGCCAAGTTCTGAGCTGGGATGGTGCAGTGAGCTAAAAAACGGTGATGAATCAAGCCCTGATCTTTGGACTGGGTAAGAGTGGTCTGCTTAATTCAGACACTCTGTTCATCACCACCCCCTTTTCTGAATCATTTTTGTCCACCATAAGCGTGGAAGGGTATACTCAGATGTGAGTCCCTAGCTCATTGCACCATCAGGATTCAAGCAAGCCGGGCCGAAGACGGCTGAACTGCCAGAAACCAGTCCCCGGTAGCTTGCTTCCTTCCCAGTATAAGAATTGGCTTAGTAGTTTGGTCTGCCCTGTTCCCATGATGCACTGGGCCAGGGTCAGACTAATTTGCATATAGCCAAGTTCTGAGCTGGGATGGTGCAGTGAGCTAAAAAACGGTGATGGATCAAGCCCTGATCTTTGGAGTGGGTGAGAGTGGTCTGCTTAATTCAGACACTCTGTTCATCACCACCCCCTTTTCTAAATCATTTTTGTCCACCATAAGCGTGGAAGGGTATACTCAGATGTGAGTCCCTAGCTCATTGCACCATCAGGATTCAAGCAAGCCGGGCCGAAGACGGCTGAAATGCCAGAAACCGGTCCCCGGTAGCATGTTTCCTTCCCAGTATAAGAATTGGCTTGGTAGTTTGGTCTGCCCTGTTCCCATGATGCACTGGGCCAGGGTCAGACTAATTTGCATATAGCCAAGTTCTGAGCTGGGATGGTGCAGTGAGCTAAAAAACGGTGATGGATCAAGCCCTGATCTTTGGACTGGGTAAGAGTGGTCTGCTTAATTCAGACACTCTGTTCATCACCACCCCCTCTTCTGAATCATTTTTGTCCACCATAAGCGTGGAAGGGTATACTCAGATGTGAGTCCCTAGCTCATTGCACCATCAGGATTCAAGCAAGCCGGGCCGAAGACGGCTGAAATGCCAGAAACCAGTCCCCGGTAGCTTGTTTCCTTCCCAGTATAAGAATTGACTTGGTAGTTTGGTCTGCCCTGTTCCCATGATGCACTGGGCCAGGGTCAGACTAATTTGCATATAGCCAAGTTCTGAGCTGGGATGGTGCAGTGAGCTAAAAAACGGTGATGGATCAAACCCTGATCTTTGGACTGGGTAAGAGTGGTCTGCTTAATTCAGACACTCTGTTCATCACCACCCCCTTTTCTGAATCATTTTTGTCCACCATAAGCGTGGAAGGGTATACTCAGATGTGAGTCCCTAGCTCATTGCACCATCAGGATTCAAGCAAGCTGGGCCGAATACAGCTGAAATGCCAGAAACCGGTCCCCGGTAGCTTGTTTCCTTCCCAGTATAAGAATTGGCTTGGTAGTTTGGTCTGCCCTGTTCCAATGATGCACTGGGCCAGGGTCAGACTAATTTGCATATAGCCAAGTTCTGAGCTGGGATGGTGCAGTGAGCTAAAAAACGGTGATGGATCAAGCCCTGATCTTTGGACTGGGTAAGAGTGGTCTGCTTAATTCAGACACTCTGTTCATCACCACCCCCTTTTCTGAATCGTTTTTGGCCACTATAGGTGTAGCAGGGTATACTCAGACATGAGTCCCTTGCTCACTGCACCATCAGGATTCAAGCAAGCCGGGCCGACGACGGCTGAAATGCCAGAAACCGGTCCCCGGAAGCTTGTCTCCTTTCTGGTGAAGAATTGGCTTGGTAGTTTGGTCTGCCCTGTTCCCATGATGCACTGGGCCAGGGTCAGACTAATTTGCATATAGCCAAGTTCTGAGCTGGGATGGTGCAGTGAGCTAAAAAACAGTGATGGATCAAGCCCTGATCTTTGGACTGGGTAAGAGTGGTCTGCTTAATTCAGACACTCTGTTCATCACCACCCCCTTTTCTGAATCATTTTTGTCCACCATAAGCGTGGAAGGGTATACTCAGATGTGAGTCCCTAGCTCATTGCACCATCAGGATTCAAGCAAGCCGGGCCGAAGACGGCTGAAATGCCAGAAACCGGTCCCCGGTAACTTGTTTCCTTCCCAGTATAAGAATTGGCTTGGTAGTTTGGTCTGCCCTGTTCCCATGGTGCACTGGGCCAGGGTCAGACTAATTTGCATATAGCCAAGTTCTGAGCTGGGATGGTGCAGTGAGCTAAAAAACGGTGATGGATCAAGCCCTGATCTTTGGACTGGGTAAGAGTGGTCTGCTTAATTCAGACACTCTGTTCATCACCACCCCCTTTTCTGAATCATTTTTGTCCACCATAAGCGTGGAAGGGTATACTCAGATGTGAGTCCCTAGCTCATTGCACCATCAGGATTCAAGCAAGCCGGGCCGAAGACGGCTGAAATGCCAGAAACCAGTCCCCGGTAGCTTGTTTCCTTCCCAGTATAAGAATTGGCTTGGTAGTTTGGTCTGCCCTGTTCCAATGATGCACTGGGCCAGGGTCAGACTAATTTGCATATAGCCAAGTTCTGAGCTGGGATGGTGCAGTGAGCTAAAAAACGGTGATGGATCAAGCCCTGATCTTTGGACTGGGTAAGAGTGGTCTGCTTAATTCAGACACTCTGTTCATCACCACCCCCTTTTCTGAATCATTTTTGTCCACCATAAGCGTGGAAGGGTATACTCAGATGTGAGTCCCTAGCTCATTGCACCATCAGGATTCAAGCAAGCTGGGCCGAATACGGCTGAAATGCCAGAAACTGGTCCCCGGTAGCTTGTTTCCTTCCCAGTATAAGAATTGGCTTGGTAGTTTGGTCTGCCCTGTTCCCATGATGCACTGGGCCAGGGTCAGACTAATTTGCATATAGCCAAGTTCTGAGCTGGGATGGTGCAGTGAGCTAAAAAACGGTGATGGATCAAGCCCTGATCTTTGGACTGGGTAAGAATGGTCTGCCTAATTCAGACACTCTGTTCATCACCACCCCCTTTTCTGAATCATTTTTGTCCACCATAAGCGTGGAAGGGTATACTCAGATGTGAGTCCCTAGCTCATTGCACCATCAGGATTCAAGCAAGCCGGGCCGAAGACGGCTGAAATGCCAGAAACCGGTCCCCGGTAGCTTGTTTCCTTCCCAGTATAAGAATTGGCTTGGTAGTTTGGTCTGCCCTGTTCCCATGATGCACTGGGCCAGGGTCAGACTAATTTGCATATAGCCAAGTTCTGAGCTGGGATGGTGCAGTGAGTTAAAAAACGGTGATGGATCAAGCCCTGATCTTTGGACTGGGTAAGAGTGGTCTGCTTAATTCAGACACTCTGTTCATCACCACCCCCTTTTCTGAATCATTTTTGTCCACCATAAGCGTGGAAGGGTATACTCAGATGTGAGTCCCTAGCTCATTGCACCATCAGGATTCAAGCAAGCCGGGCCGAAGACGGCTGAACTGCCAGAAACCGGTCCCCGGTAGCTTGTTTCCTTCCCAGTAAAAGAATTGGCTTGGTAGTTTGGTCTGCCCTGTTCCCATGATGCACTGGGTCAGGGTCAGACTAATTTGCATATAGCCAAGTTCTGAGCTGGGATGGTGCAGTGAGCTAAAAAATGGTGATGGATCAAGCCCTGATCTTTGGACTGGGTGAGAGTGGTCTGCTTAATTCAGACACTCTGTTCATCACCACCCCCTTTTCTGAATCATTTTTGTCCACCATAAGCGTGGAAGGGTATACTCAGATGTGAGTCCCTAGCTTATTGCACCATCAGGATTCAAGCAAGCCGGGCCGAAGACGGCTGAAATGCCAGAAACCGGTCCCCGGTAGCTTGTTTCCTTCCCAGTATAAGAATTGGCTTGGTAGTTTGGTCTGCCCTGTTCCCATGATGCACTGGGCCAGGGTCAGACTAATTTGCATATAGCCAAGTTCTGAGCTGGGATGGTGCAGTGAGCTAAAAAACGGTGATGGATCAAGCCCTAATCTTTGGACTGGGTAAGAGTGGTCTGTTTAATTCAGACACTCTGTTCATCACCACCCCCTTTTCTGAATCATTTTTGTCCACCATAAGCGTGGAAGGGTATACTCAGATGTGAGTCCCTAGCTCATTGCACCATCAGGATTCAAGCAAGCTGAGCCGAAGACGGCTGAAATGCCAGAAACCGGTCCCCGGTAGCTTGTTTCCTTCCCAGTATTAGAATTGGCTTGGTAGTTTGGTCTGCCCTGTTCCCATGATGCACTGGGCCAGGGTCAGACTAATTTGCATATAGCCAAGTTCTGAGCTGGGATGGTGCAGTGAGCTAAAAAACGGTGATGGATCAAGCCCTGATCTTTGGACTGGGTAAGAGTGGTCTGCTTAATTCAGAAACTCTGTTCATCACTACCCCCTTTTCTGAATCATTTTTGTCCACCATAAGCGTGGAAGGGTATACTCAGATGTGAGTCCCTAGCTCATTGCACCATCAGGATTCAAGCAAGCTGGGCCGAATACGGCTGAAATGCCAGAAACCGGTCCCCGGTAGCTTGTTTCCTTCCCAGTATAAGAATTGGCTTGGTAGTTTGGTCTGCCCTGTTCCCATGTTGCACTGGGCCAGGGACAGACTAATTTGCATATAGCCAGGTTCTGAGCTGGGATGGTGCAGTGAGCTAAAAAACGGTGATTTATCAAGCCCTGATCTTTGGACTGGGTAAGAGTGGTCTGCTTAATTCAGACACTCTGTTCATCACCACCCCCTTTTCTGAATCATTTTTGTCCACCATAAGCGTGGAAGGGTATACTCAGATGTGAGTCCCTAGTTCATTGCACCATCAGGATTCAAGCAAGCCTGGCCGAAGACGGCTGAAATGCCAGAAACCGGTCCCCGGTAGCTTGTTTCCTTCCCAGTATAAGAATTGGCTTGGTAGTTTGGTCTGCCCTGTTCCCATGATGCACTGGGCCAGGGTCAGACTAATTTGCATATAGCCAAGTTCTGAGCTGGGATGGTGCAGTGAGCTAAAAAATGGTGATGGATCAAGCCCTGATCTTTGGACTGGGTGAGAGTGGTCTGCTTAATTCAGACACTCTGTTCATCACCACCCCCTTTTCTGAATCATTTTTGTCCACCATAAGCGTGGAAGGGTATACTCAGATGTGAGTCCCTAGCTTATTGCACCATCAGGATTCAAGCAAGCCGGGCCGAAGACGGCTGAAATGCCAGAAACCGGTCCCCGGTAGCTTGTTTCCTTCCCAGTATAAGAATTGGCTTGGTAGTTTGGTCTGCCCTGTTCCCATGATGCACTGGGCCAGGGTCAGACTAATTTGCATATAGCCAAGTTCTGAGCTGGGATGGTGCAGTGAGCTAAAAAACGGTGATGGATCAAGCCCTAATCTTTGGACTGGGTAAGAGTGGTCTGTTTAATTCAGACACTCTGTTCATCACCACCCCCTTTTCTGAATCATTTTTGTCCACCATAAGCGTGGAAGGGTATACTCAGATGTGAGTCCCTAGCTCATTGCACCATCAGGATTCAAGCAAGCTGGGCCGAAGACGGCTGAAATGCCAGAAACCGGTCCCCGGTAGCTTGTTTCCTTCCCAGTATTAGAATTGGCTTGGTAGTTTGGTCTGCCCTGTTCCCATGATGCACTGGGCCAGGGTCAGACTAATTTGCATATAGCCAAGTTCTGAGCTGGGATGGTGCAGTGAGCTAAAAAACGGTGATGGATCAAGCCCTGATCTTTGGACTGGGTAAGAGTGGTCTGCTTAATTCAGACACTCTGTTCATCACCACCCCCTTTTCTGAATCATTTTTGTCCACCATAAGCGTGGAAGGGTATACTCAGATGTGAGTCCCTAGCTCATTGCACCATCAGGATTCAAGCAAGCTGGGCCGAATACGGCTGAAATGCCAGAAACCGGTCCCCGGTAGCTTGTTTCCTTCCCAGTATAAGAATTGGCTTGGTAGTTTGGTCTGCCCTGTTCCCATGATGCACTGGGCCAGGGACAGACTAATTTGCATATAGCCAGGTTCTGAGCTGGGATGGTGCAGTGAGCTAAAAAACGGTGATGGATCAAGCCCTGATCTTTGGACTGGGTAAGAGTGGTCTGCTTAATTCAGACACTCTGTTCATCACCACCCCCTTTTCTGAATCATTTTTGTCCACCATAAGCGTGGAAGGGTATACTCCGATGTGAGTCCCTAGTTCATTGCACCATCAGGATTCAAGCAAGCCTGGCCGAAGACGGCTGAAATGCCAGAAACCGGTCCCCGGTAGCTTGTTTCCTTCCCAGTATAAGAATTGGCTTGGTAGTTTGGTCTGCCCTGTTCCCATGATGCACTGGGCCAGGGTCAGACTAATTTGCATATAGCCAAGTTCTGAGCTGGGATGGTGCAGTGAGCTAAAAAACGGTGATGGATCAAGCCCTGATCTTTGGACTGGGTAAGAGTGGTTTGCTTAATTCAGACACTCTGTTCATCACCACCCCCTCTTCTGAATCATTTTTGTCCACCATAAGCGTGGAAGGGTATACTCAGATGTGAGTCCCTAGCTCATTGCACCATCAGGATTCAAGCAAGCCGGGCCGAAGACGGCTGAAATGCCAGAAACCAGTCCCCGGTAGCTTGTTTCCTTCCCAGTATAAGAATTGGCTTGGTAGTTTGGTCTGCCCTGTTCCCATGATGCACTGGGCCAGGGTCAGACTAATTTGCATATAGCCAAGTTCTGAGCTGGGATGGTGCAGTGAGCTAAAAAACGGTGATGGATCAACCCCTGATCTTTGGACTGGGTAAGTGTGGTCTGCTTAATTCAGACACTCTGTTCATCACCACCCCCTTTTCTGAATAATTTTTGTCCACCATAAGCGTGGAAGGGTATACTCAGATGTGAGTCCCTAGCTCATTGCACCATCAGGATTCAAGCAAGCTGGGCCGAATACAGCTGAAATGCCAGAAACCGGTCCCCGGTAGCTTGTTTCCTTCCCAGTATAAGAATTGGCTTGGTAGTTTGGTCTGCCCTGTTCCCATGATGCACTGGGCCAGGGTCAGACTAATTTGCATATAGCCAAGTTCTGAGCTGGGATGGTGCAGTGAGCTAAAAAACGGTGATGGATCAAGCCCTGATCTTTGGACTGGGTAAGAGTGGTCTGCTTAATTCAGACACTCTGTTCATCACCACCCCCTTTTCTGAATCGTTTTTGGCCACTATAGGTGTAGCAGGGTATACTCAGACATGAGTCCCTTGCTAACTGCACCATCAGGATTCAAGCAAGCCGGGCCGACGACGGCTGAAATGCCAGAAACCGGTCCCCGGAAGCTTGTCTCCTTTCTGGTGAAGAATTGGCTTGGTAGTTTGGTCTGCCCTGTTCCCATGATGCACTGGGCCAGGGTCAGACTAATTTGCATATAGCCAAGTTCTGAGCTGGGATGGTGCAGTGAGCTAAAAAACGGTGATGGATCAAGCCCTGATCTTTGGACTGGGTAAGAGTGGTTTGCTTAATTCAGACACTCTGTTCATCACCACCCCCTCTTCTGAATCATTTTTGTCCACCATAAGCGTGGAAGGGTATACTCAGATGTGAGTCCCTAGCTCATTGCACCATCAGGATTCAAGCAAGCCGGGCCGAAGACGGCTGAAATGCCAGAAACCAGTCCCCGGTAGCTTGTTTCCTTCCCAGTATAAGAATTGGCTTGGTAGTTTGGTCTGCCCTGTTCCCATGATGCACTGGGCCAGGGTCAGACTAATTTGCATATAGCCAAGTTCTGAGCTGGGATGGTGCAGTGAGCTAAAAAACGGTGATGGATCAAGCCCTGATCTTTGGACTGGGTAAGAGTGGTCTGCTTAATTCAGACACTCTGTTCATCACCACCCCCTTTTCTGAATCATTTTTGTCCACCATAAGCGTGGAAGGGTATACTCAGATGTGAGTCCCTAGCTCATTGCACCATCAGGATTCAAGCAAGCTGGGCCGAATACAGCTGAAATGCCAGAAACCGGTCCCCGGTAGCTTGTTTCCTTCCCAGTATAAGAATTGGCTTGGTAGTTTGGTCTGCCCTGTTCCCATGATGCACTGGGCCAGGGTCAGACTAATTTGCATATAGCCAAGTTCTGAGCTGGGATGGTGCAGTGAGCTAAAAAACGGTGATGGATCAAGCCCTGATCTTTGGACTGGGTAAGAGTGGTCTGCTTAATTCAGACACTCTGTTCATCACCACCCCCTTTTCTGAATCATTTTTGTCCACCATAAGCGTGGAAGGGTATACTCAGATGTGAGTCCCTAGCTCATTGCACCATCAGGATTCAAGCAAGCCGGGCCGAAGACGGCTGAAATGCCAGAAACCGGTCCCCGGTAGCTTGTTTCCTTCCCAGTATAAGAATTGGCTTGGTAGTTTGGTCTGCCCTGTTCCCATGATGCACTGGGCCAGGGTCAGACTAATTTGCATATAGCCAAGTTCTGAGCTGGGATGGTGCAGTGAGCTAAAAAACGGTGATGGATCAAGCCCTGATCTTTGGACTGGGTAAGAGTGGTCTGCTTAATTCAGACACTCTGTTCATCACCACCCCCTTTTCTGAATCATTTTTGTCCACCATAAGCGTGGAAGGGTATACTCAGATGTGAGTCCCTAGCTTATTGCACCATCAGGATTCAAGCAAGCCGGGCCGAAGACGGCTGAAATGCCAGAAACCGGTCCCCGGTAGCTTGTTTCCTTCCCAGTATAAGAATTGGCTTGGTAGTTTGGTCTGCCCTGTTCCCATGATGCACTGGGCCAGGGTCAGACTAATTTGCATATAGCCAAGTTCTGAGCTGGGATGGTGCAGTGAGCTAAAAAACGGTGATGGATCAAGCCCTAATCTTTGGACTGGGTAAGAGTGGTCTGTTTAATTCAGACACTCTGTTCATCACCACCCCCTTTTCTGAATCATTTTTGTCCACCATAAGCGTGGAAGGGTATACTCAGATGTGAGTCCCTAGCTCATTGCACCATCAGGATTCAAGCAAGCTGAGCCGAAGACGGCTGAAATGCCAGAAACCGGTCCCCGGTAGCTTGTTTCCTTCCCAGTATTAGAATTGGCTTGGTAGTTTGGTCTGCCCTGTTCCCATGATGCACTGGGCCAGGGTCAGACTAATTTGCATATAGCCAAGTTCTGAGCTGGGATGGTGCAGTGAGCTAAAAAACGGTGATGGATCAAGCCCTGATCTTTGGACTGGGTAAGAGTGGTCTGCTTAATTCAGAAACTCTGTTCATCACTACCCCCTTTTCTGAATCATTTTTGTCCACCATAAGCGTGGAAGGGTATACTCAGATGTGAGTCCCTAGCTCATTGCACCATCAGGATTCAAGCAAGCTGGGCCGAATACGGCTGAAATGCCAGAAACCGGTCCCCGGTAGCTTGTTTCCTTCCCAGTATAAGAATTGGCTTGGTAGTTTGGTCTGCCCTGTTCCCATGTTGCACTGGGCCAGGGACAGACTAATTTGCATATAGCCAGGTTCTGAGCTGGGATGGTGCAGTGAGCTAAAAAACGGTGATTTATCAAGCCCTGATCTTTGGACTGGGTAAGAGTGGTCTGCTTAATTCAGACACTCTGTTCATCACCACCCCCTTTTCTGAATCATTTTTGTCCACCATAAGCGTGGAAGGGTATACTCAGATGTGAGTCCCTAGTTCATTGCACCATCAGGATTCAAGCAAGCCTGGCCGAAGACGGCTGAAATGCCAGAAACCGGTCCCCGGTAGCTTGTTTCCTTCCCAGTATAAGAATTGGCTTGGTAGTTTGGTCTGCCCTGTTCCCATGATGCACTGGGCCAGGGTCAGACTAATTTGCATATAGCCAAGTTCTGAGCTGGGATGGTGCAGTGAGCTAAAAAATGGTGATGGATCAAGCCCTGATCTTTGGACTGGGTGAGAGTGGTCTGCTTAATTCAGACACTCTGTTCATCACCACCCCCTTTTCTGAATCATTTTTGTCCACCATAAGCGTGGAAGGGTATACTCAGATGTGAGTCCCTAGCTTATTGCACCATCAGGATTCAAGCAAGCCGGGCCGAAGACGGCTGAAATGCCAGAAACCGGTCCCCGGTAGCTTGTTTCCTTCCCAGTATAAGAATTGGCTTGGTAGTTTGGTCTGCCCTGTTCCCATGATGCACTGGGCCAGGGTCAGACTAATTTGCATATAGCCAAGTTCTGAGCTGGGATGGTGCAGTGAGCTAAAAAACGGTGATGGATCAAGCCCTAATCTTTGGACTGGGTAAGAGTGGTCTGTTTAATTCAGACACTCTGTTCATCACCACCCCCTTTTCTGAATCATTTTTGTCCACCATAAGCGTGGAAGGGTATACTCAGATGTGAGTCCCTAGCTCATTGCACCATCAGGATTCAAGCAAGCTGGGCCGAAGACGGCTGAAATGCCAGAAACCGGTCCCCGGTAGCTTGTTTCCTTCCCAGTATTAGAATTGGCTTGGTAGTTTGGTCTGCCCTGTTCCCATGATGCACTGGGCCAGGGTCAGACTAATTTGCATATAGCCAAGTTCTGAGCTGGGATGGTGCAGTGAGCTAAAAAACGGTGATGGATCAAGCCCTGATCTTTGGACTGGGTAAGAGTGGTCTGCTTAATTCAGACACTCTGTTCATCACCACCCCCTTTTCTGAATCATTTTTGTCCACCATAAGCGTGGAAGGGTATACTCAGATGTGAGTCCCTAGCTCATTGCACCATCAGGATTCAAGCAAGCTGGGCCGAATACGGCTGAAATGCCAGAAACCGGTCCCCGGTAGCTTGTTTCCTTCCCAGTATAAGAATTGGCTTGGTAGTTTGGTCTGCCCTGTTCCCATGATGCACTGGGCCAGGGACAGACTAATTTGCATATAGCCAGGTTCTGAGCTGGGATGGTGCAGTGAGCTAAAAAACGGTGATGGATCAAGCCCTGATCTTTGGACTGGGTAAGAGTGGTCTGCTTAATTCAGACACTCTGTTCATCACCACCCCCTTTTCTGAATCATTTTTGTCCACCATAAGCGTGGAAGGGTATACTCCGATGTGAGTCCCTAGTTCATTGCACCATCAGGATTCAAGCAAGCCTGGCCGAAGACGGCTGAAATGCCAGAAACCGGTCCCCGGTAGCTTGTTTCCTTCCCAGTATAAGAATTGGCTTGGTAGTTTGGTCTGCCCTGTTCCCATGATGCACTGGGCCAGGGTCAGACTAATTTGCATATAGCCAAGTTCTGAGCTGGGATGGTGCAGTGAGCTAAAAAACGGTGATGGATCAAGCCCTGATCTTTGGACTGGGTAAGAGTGGTTTGCTTAATTCAGACACTCTGTTCATCACCACCCCCTCTTCTGAATCATTTTTGTCCACCATAAGCGTGGAAGGGTATACTCAGATGTGAGTCCCTAGCTCATTGCACCATCAGGATTCAAGCAAGCCGGGCCGAAGACGGCTGAAATGCCAGAAACCAGTCCCCGGTAGCTTGTTTCCTTCCCAGTATAAGAATTGGCTTGGTAGTTTGGTCTGCCCTGTTCCCATGATGCACTGGGCCAGGGTCAGACTAATTTGCATATAGCCAAGTTCTGAGCTGGGATGGTGCAGTGAGCTAAAAAACGGTGATGGATCAACCCCTGATCTTTGGACTGGGTAAGTGTGGTCTGCTTAATTCAGACACTCTGTTCATCACCACCCCCTTTTCTGAATAATTTTTGTCCACCATAAGCGTGGAAGGGTATACTCAGATGTGAGTCCCTAGCTCATTGCACCATCAGGATTCAAGCAAGCTGGGCCGAATACAGCTGAAATGCCAGAAACCGGTCCCCGGTAGCTTGTTTCCTTCCCAGTATAAGAATTGGCTTGGTAGTTTGGTCTGCCCTGTTCCCATGATGCACTGGGCCAGGGTCAGACTAATTTGCATATAGCCAAGTTCTGAGCTGGGATGGTGCAGTGAGCTAAAAAACGGTGATGGATCAAGCCCTGATCTTTGGACTGGGTAAGAGTGGTCTGCTTAATTCAGACACTCTGTTCATCACCACCCCCTTTTCTGAATCGTTTTTGGCCACTATAGGTGTAGCAGGGTATACTCAGACATGAGTCCCTTGCTAACTGCACCATCAGGATTCAAGCAAGCCGGGCCGACGACGGCTGAAATGCCAGAAACCGGTCCCCGGAAGCTTGTCTCCTTTCTGGTGAAGAATTGGCTTGGTAGTTTGGTCTGCCCTGTTCCCATGATGCACTGGGCCAGGGTCAGACTAATTTGCATATAGCCAAGTTCTGAGCTGGGATGGTGCAGTGAGCTAAAAAACGGTGATGGATCAAGCCCTGATCTTTGGACTGGGTAAGAGTGGTTTGCTTAATTCAGACACTCTGTTCATCACCACCCCCTCTTCTGAATCATTTTTGTCCACCATAAGCGTGGAAGGGTATACTCAGATGTGAGTCCCTAGCTCATTGCACCATCAGGATTCAAGCAAGCCGGGCCGAAGACGGCTGAAATGCCAGAAACCAGTCCCCGGTAGCTTGTTTCCTTCCCAGTATAAGAATTGGCTTGGTAGTTTGGTCTGCCCTGTTCCCATGATGCACTGGGCCAGGGTCAGACTAATTTGCATATAGCCAAGTTCTGAGCTGGGATGGTGCAGTGAGCTAAAAAACGGTGATGGATCAAGCCCTGATCTTTGGACTGGGTAAGAGTGGTCTGCTTAATTCAGACACTCTGTTCATCACCACCCCCTTTTCTGAATCATTTTTGTCCACCATAAGCGTGGAAGGGTATACTCAGATGTGAGTCCCTAGCTCATTGCACCATCAGGATTCAAGCAAGCTGGGCCGAATACAGCTGAAATGCCAGAAACCGGTCCCCGGTAGCTTGTTTCCTTCCCAGTATAAGAATTGGCTTGGTAGTTTGGTCTGCCCTGTTCCCATGATGCACTGGGCCAGGGTCAGACTAATTTGCATATAGCCAAGTTCTGAGCTGGGATGGTGCAGTGAGCTAAAAAACGGTGATGGATCAAGCCCTGATCTTTGGACTGGGTAAGAGTGGTCTGCTTAATTCAGACACTCTGTTCATCACCACCCCCTTTTCTGAATCATTTTTGTCCACCATAAGCGTGGAAGGGTATACTCAGATGTGAGTCCCTAGCTCATTGCACCATCAGGATTCAAGCAAGCCGGGCCGAAGACGGCTGAAATGCCAGAAACCGGTCCCCGGTAGCTTGTTTCCTTCCCAGTATAAGAATTGGCTTGGTAGTTTGGTCTGCCCTGTTCCCATGATGCACTGGGCCAGGGTCAGACTAATTTGCATATAGCCAAGTTCTGAGCTGGGATGGTGCAGTGAGCTAAAAAACGGTGATGGATCAAGCCCTGATCTTTGGACTGGGTAAGAGTGGTCTGCTTAATTCAGACACTCTGTTCATCACCACCCCCTTTTCTGAATCATTTTTGTCCACCATAAGCGTGGAAGGGTATACTCAGATGTGAGTCCCTAGCTCATTGCACCATCAGGATTCAAGCAAGCCGGGCCGAAGACGGCTGAAATGCCAGAAACCGGTCCCCGGTAACTTGTTTCCTTCCCAGTATAAGAATTGGCTTGGTAGTTTGGTCTGCCCTGTTCCCATGGTGCACTGGGCCAGGGTCAGATTAATTTGCATATAGCCAAGTTCTGAGCTGGGATGGTGCAGTGAGCTAAAAAACGGTGATGAATCAAGCCCTGATCTTTGGACTGGGTAAGAGTGGTCTGCTTAATTCAGACACTCTGTTCATCACCACCCCCTTTTCTGAATCATTTTTGTCCACCATAAGCGTGGAAGGGTATACTCAGATGTGAGTCCCTAGCTCATTGCACCATCAGGATTCAAGCAAGCCGGGCCGAAGACGGCTGAACTGCCAGAAACCGGTCCCCGGTAGCTTGCTTCCTTCCCAGTATAAGAATTGGCTTGGTAGTTTGGTCTGCCCTGTTCCCATGATGCAGGGTCAGACTAATTTGCATGATTATTTGCATGATGCAGGGTCAGACTAATTTGCATATAGCCAAGTTCTGAGCTGGGATGGTGCAGTGAGCTAAAAAACGGTGATGGATCAAGCCCTGATCTTTGGAGTGGGTGAGAGTGGTCTGCTTAATTCAGACACTCTGTTCATCACCACCCCCTTTTCTAAATCATTTTTGTCCACCATAAGCGTGGAAGGGTATACTCAGATGTGAGTCCCTAGCTCATTGCACCATCAGGATTCAAGCAAGCCGGGCCGAAGACGGCTGAAATGCCAGAAACCGGTCCCTGGTAGCTTGTTTCCTTCCCAGTATAAGAATTGGCTTGGTAGTTTGGTCTGCCCTGTTCCCATGATGCACTGGGCCAGGGTCAGACTAATTTGCATATAGCCAAGTTCTGAGCTGGGATGGTGCAGTGAGCTAAAAAACGGTGATGGATCAAGCCCTGATCTTTGGACTGGGTAAGAGTGGTCTGCTTAATTCAGACACTCTGTTCATAACCACCCCCTCTTCTGAATCATTTTTGTCCACCATAAGCGTGGAAGGGTATACTCAGATGTGAGTCCCTAGCTCATTGCACCATCAGGATTCAAGCAAGCCGGGCCGAAGACGGCTGAAATGCCAGAAACCAGTCCCCGGTAGCTTGTTTCCTTCCCAGTATAAGAATTGACTTGGTAGTTTGGTCTGCCCTGTTCCCATGGTGCACTGGGCCAGGGTCAGATTAATTTGCATATAGCCAAGTTCTGAGCTGGGATGGTGCAGTGAGCTAAAAAACGGTGATGAATCAAGCCCTGATCTTTGGACTGGGTAAGAGTGGTCTGCTTAATTCAGACACTCTGTTCATCACCACCCCCTTTTCTGAATCATTTTTGTCCACCATAAGCGTGGAAGGGTATACTCAGATGTGAGTCCCTAGCTCATTGCACCATCAGGATTCAAGCAAGCTGGGCCGATTACAGCTGAAATGCCAGAAACCGGTCCCCGGTAGCTTGTTTCCTTCCCAGTATAAGAATTGGCTTGGTAGTTTGGTCTGCCCTGTTCCCATGATGCACTGGGCCAGGGTCAGACTAATTTGCATATAGCCAAGTTCTGAGCTGGGATGGTGCAGTGAGCTAAAAAACGGTGATGGATCAAGCCCTGATCTTTGGACTGGGTGAGAGTGGTCTGCTTAATTCAGACACTCTGTTCATCACCACCCCCTTTTCTGAATCGTTTTTGGCCACTATAGGTGTAGCAGGGTATACTCAGACATGAGTCCCTTGCTCACTGCACCATCAGGATTCAAGCAAGCCGGGCCGACGACGGCTGAAATGCCAGAAACCGGTCCCCGGAAGCTTGTCTCCTTTCTGGTGAAGAATTGGCTTGGTAGTTTGGTCTGCCCTGTTCCCATGATGCACTGGGCCTGGGACAGACTAATTTGCATATAGCCAGGTTCTGAGCTGGGATGGTGCAGTGAGCTAAAAAACGGTGATGGATCAAGCCCTGATCTTTGGACTGGGTAAGAGTGGTCTGCTTAATTCAGACACTCTGTTCATCACCACCCCCTTTTCTGAATCATTTTTGTCCACCATAAGCGTGGAAGGGTATACTCAGATGTGAGTCCCTAGCTCATTGCACCTTCAGGATTCAAGCAAGCCGGGCCGAAGACGGCTGAAATGCCAGAAACCGGTCCCCGGTAGCTTGTTTCCTTCCCAGTATAAGAATTGGCTTGGTAGTTTGGTCTGCCCTGTTCCCATGATGCACTAGGCCAGGGTCAGACTAATTTGCATATAGCCAAGTTCTGAGCTGGGATGGTGCAGTGAGCTAAAAAACAGTGATGGATCAAGCCCTGATCTTTGGACTGGGTAAGAGTGGTCTGCTTAATTCAGACACTCTGTTCATCACCACCCCCTTTTCTGAATCATTTTTGTCCACCATAAGCGTGGAAGGGTATACTCAGATGTGAGTCCCTAGCTCATTGCACCATCAGGATTCAAGCAAGCCGGGTCGAAGACGGCTGAAATGCCAGAAACCGGTCCCCGGTAGCATGTTTCCTTCCCAGTATAAGAATTGGCTTGGTAGTTTGGTCTGCCCTGATCCCATGGTGCACTGGGCCAGGGTCAGACTAATTTGCATATAGCCAAGTTCTGAGCTGGGATGGTGCAGTGAGCTAAAAAACGGTGATGGATCAAGCCCTGATCTTTGGACTGGGTAAGAGTGGTCTGCTTAATTCAGACACTCTGTTCATCACCACCCCCTTTTCTGAATCATTTTTGTCCACCATAAGCGTGGAAGGGTATACTCAGATGTGAGTCCCTAGCTCATTGCACCATCAGGATTCAAGCAAGCCGGGCCGAAGACGGCTGAAATGCCAGAAACCAGTCCCCGGTAGCTTGTTTCCTTCCCAGTATAAGAATTGGCTTGGTAGTTTGGTCTGCCCTGTTCCAATGATGCACTGGGCCAGGGTCAGACTAATTTGCATATAGCCAAGTTCTGAGCTGGGATGGTGCAGTGAGCTAAAAAACGGTGATGGATCAAGCCCTGATCTTTGGACTGGGTAAGAGTGGTCTGCTTAATTCAGACACTCTGTTCATCACCACCCCCTTTTCTGAATCATTTTTGTCCACCATAAGCGTGGAAGGGTATACTCAGATGTGAGTCCCTAGCTCATTGCACCATCAGGATTCAAGCAAGCTGGGCCAAATACGGCTGAATTGCCAGAAACCGGTCCCCGGTAGCTTGTTTCCTTCCCAGTATAAGAATTGGCTTGGTAGTTTGGTCTGCCCTGTTCCCATGATGCACTGGGCCAGGGTCAGACTAATTTGCATATAGCCAAGTTCTGAGCTGGGATGGTGCAGTGAGCTAAAAAACGGTGATGGATCAAGCCCTGATCTTTGGACTGGGTAAGAATGGTCTGCTTAATTCAGACACTCTGTTCATCACCACCCCCTTTTCTGAATCATTTTTGTCCACCATAAGCGTGGAAGGGTATACTCAGATGTGAGTCCCTAGCTCATTGCACCATCAGGATTCAAGCAAGCCGGGCCGAAGACGGCTGAAATGCCAGAAACCGGTCCCCGGTAGCTTGTTTCCTTCCCAGTATAAGAATTGGCTTGGTAGTTTGGTCTGCCCTGTTCCCATGATGCACTGGGCCAGGGTCAGACTAATTTGCATATAGCCAAGTTCTGAGCTGGGATGGTGCAGTGAGCTAAAAAACGGTGATGGATCAAGCCCTGATCTTTGGACTGGGTAAGAGTGGTCTGCTTAATTCAGACACTCTGTTCATCACCACCCCCTTTTCTGAATCATTTTTGTCCACCATAAGCGTGGAAGGGTATACTCAGATGTGAGTCCCTAGCTCATTGCACCATCAGGATTCAAGCAAGCCGGGCCGAAGACGGCTGAACTGCCAGAAACCGGTCCCCGGTAGCTTGTTTCCTTCCCAGTAAAAGAATTGGCTTGGTAGTTTGGTCTGCCCTGTTCCCATGATGCACTGGGTCAGGGTCAGACTAATTTGCATATCGCCAAGTTCTGAGCTGGGATGGTGCAGTGAGCTAAAAAATGGTGATGGATCAAGCCCTGATCTTTGGACTGGGTGAGAGTGGTCTGCTTAATTCAGACACTCTGTTCATCACCACCCCCTTTTCTGAATCATTTTTGTCCACCATAAGCGTGGAAGGGTATACTCAGATGTGAGTCCCTAGCTTATTGCACCATCAGGATTCAAGCAAGCCGGGCCGAAGACGGCTGAAATGCCAGAAACCGGTCCCCGGTAGCTTGTTTCCTTCCCAGTATAAGAATTGGCTTGGTAGTTTGGTCTGCCCTGTTCCCATGATGCACTGGGCCAGGGTCAGACTAATTTGCATATAGCCAAGTTCTGAGCTGGGATGGTGCAGTGAGCTAAAAAACGGTGATGGATCAAGCCCTAATCTTTGGACTGGGTAAGAGTGGTCTGTTTAATTCAGACACTCTGTTCATCACCACCCCCTTTTCTGAATCATTTTTGTCCACCATAAGCGTGGAAGGGTATACTCAGATGTGAGTCCCTAGCTCATTGCACCATCAGGATTCAAGCAAGCTGGGCCGAAGACGGCTGAAATGCCAGAAACCGGTCCCCGGTAGCTTGTTTCCTTCCCAGTATTAGAATTGGCTTGGTAGTTTGGTCTGCCCTGTTCCCATGATGCACTGGGCCAGGGTCAGACTAATTTGCATATAGCCAAGTTCTGAGCTGGGATGGTGCAGTGAGCTAAAAAACGGTGATGGATCAAGCCCTGATCTTTGGACTGGGTAAGAGTGGTCTGCTTAATTCAGACACTCTGTTCATCACCACCCCCTTTTCTGAATCATTTTTGTCCACCATAAGCGTGGAAGGGTATACTCAGATGTGAGTCCCTAGCTCATTGCACCATCAGGATTCAAGCAAGCTGGGCCGAATACGGCTGAAATGCCAGAAACCGGTCCCCGGTAGCTTGTTTCCTTCCCAGTATAAGAATTGGCTTGGTAGTTTGGTCTGCCCTGTTCCCATGATGCACTGGGCCAGGGACAGACTAATTTGCATATAGCCAGGTTCTGAGCTGGGATGGTGCAGTGAGCTAAAAAACGGTGATGGATCAATCCCTGATCTTTGGACTGGGTAAGAGTGGTCTGCTTAATTCAGACACTCTGTTCATCACCACCCCCTTTTCTGAATCATTTTTGTCCACCATAAGCGTGGAAGGGTATACTCAGATGTGAGTCCCTAGTTCATTGCACCATCAGGATTCAAGCAAGCCTGGCCGAAGACGGCTGAAATGCCAGAAACCGGTCCCCGGTAGCTTGTTTCCTTCCCAGTATAAGAATTGGCTTGGTAGTTTGGTCTGCCCTGTTCCCATGATGCACTGGGCCAGGGTCAGACTAATTTGCATATAGCCAAGTTCTGAGCTGGGATGGTGCAGTGAGCTAAAAAACGGTGATGGATCAAGCCCTGATCTTTGGACTGGGTAAGAGTGGTTTGCTTAATTCAGACACTCTGTTCATCACCACCCCCTCTTCTGAATCATTTTTGTGCACCATAAGCGTGGAAGGGTATACTCAGATGTGAGTCCCTAGCTCATTGCACCATCAGGATTCAAGCAAGCCGGGCCGAAGACGGCTGAAATGCCAGAAACCAGTCCCCGGTAGCTTGTTTCCTTCCCAGTATAAGAATTGGCTTGGTAGTTTGGTCTGCCCTGTTCCCATGATGCACTGGGCCAGGGTCAGACTAATTTGCATATAGCCAAGTTCTGAGCTGGGATGGTGCAGTGAGCTAAAAAACGGTGATGGATCAAGCCCTGATCTTTGGACTGGGTAAGAGTGGTCTGCTTAATTCAGACACTCTGTTCATCACCACCCCCTTTTCTGAATCATTTTGGTCCACCATAAGCGTGGAAGGGTATACTCAGATGTGAGTCCCTAGCTTATTGCACCATCAGGATTCAAGCAAGCCGGGCCGAAGACGGCTGAAATGCCAGAAACCGGTCCCCGGTAGCTTGTTTCCTTCCCAGTATAAGAATTGGCTTGGTAGTTTGGTCTGCCCTGTTCCCATGATGCACTGGGCCAGGGTCAGACTAATTTGCATATAGCCAAGTTCTGAGCTGGGATGGTGCAGTGAGCTAAAAAACGGTGATGGATCAAGCCCTAATCTTTGGACTGGGTAAGAGTGGTCTGTTTAATTCAGACACTCTGTTCATCACCACCCCCTTTTCTGAATCATTTTTGTCCACCATAAGCGTGGAAGGGTATACTCAGATGTGAGTCCCTAGCTTATTGCACCATCAGGATTCAAGCAAGCTGGGCCGAAGACGGCTGAAATGCCAGAAACCGGTCCCCGGTAGCTTGTTTCCTTCCCAGTATTAGAATTGGCTTGATAGTTTGGTCTGCCCTGTTCCCATGATGCACTGGGCCAGGGTCAGACTAATTTGCATATAGCCAAGTTCTGAGCTGGGATGGTGCAGTGAGCTAAAAAACGGTGATGGATCAAGCCCTGATCTTTGGACTGGGTAAGAGTGGTCTGCTTAATTCAGACACTCTGTTCATCACCACCCCCTTTTCTGAATCATTTTTGTCCACCATAAGCGTGGAAGGGTATACTCAGATGTGAGTCCCTAGCTCATTGCACCATCAGGATTCAAGCAAGCTGGGCCGAATACGGCTGAAATGCCAGAAACCGGTCCCCGGTAGCTTGTTTCCTTCCCAGTATAAGAATTGGCTTGGTAGTTTGGTCTGCCCTGTTCCCATGATGCACTGGGCCAGGGACAGACTAATTTGCATATAGCCAGGTTCTGAGCTGGGATGGTGCAGTGAGCTAAAAACGGTGATGGATCAAGCCCTGATCTTTGGACTGGGTAAGAGTGGTCTGCTTAATTCAGACACTCTGTTCATCACCACCCCCTTTTCTGAATCATTTTTGTCCACCATAAGCGTGGAAGGGTATACTCAGATGTGAGTCCCTAGTTCATTGCACCATCAGGATTCAAGCAAGCCTGGCCGAAGACGGCTGAAATGCCAGAAACCGGTCCTCGGTAGCTTGTTTCCTTCCCAGTATAAGAATTGGCTTGGTAGTTTGGTCTGCCCTGTTCCCATGATGCACTGGGCCAGGGTCAGACTAATTTGCATATAGCCAAGTTCTGAGCTGGGATGGTGCAGTGAGCTAAAAAACGGTGATGGATCAAGCCCTGATCTTTGGACTGGGTAAGAGTGGTTTGCTTAATTCAGACACTCTGTTCATCACCACCCCCTCTTCTGAATCATTTTTGTCCACCATAAGCGTGGAAGGGTATACTCAGATGTGAGTCCCTAGCTCATTGCACCATCAGGATTCAAGCAAGCCGGGCCGAAGACGGCTGAAATGCCAGAAACCAGTCCCCGGTAGCTTGTTTCCTTCCCAGTATAAGAATTGGCTTGGTAGTTTGGTCTGCCCTGTTCCCATGATGCACTGGGCCAGGGTCAGACTAATTTGCATATAGCCAAATTCTGAGCTGGGATCGTACAGTGAGCTAAAAAACGGTGATGGATCAAGCCCTGATCTTTGGACTGGGTAAGAGTGGTCTGCTTAATTCAGACACTCTGTTCATCACCACCCCCTTTTCTGAATCGTTTTTGGCCACTATAGGTGTAGCAGGGTATACTCAGACATGAGTCCCTTGCTAACTGCACCATCAGGATTCAAGCAAGCCGGGCCGACGACGGCTGAAATGCCAGAAACCGGTCCCCGGAAGCTTGTCTCCTTTCTGGTGAAGAATTGGCTTGGTAGTTTGGTCTGCCCTGTTCCCATGATGCACTGGGCCAGGGACAGACTAATTTGCATATAGCCAGGTTCTGAGCTGGGATGGTGCAGTGAGATAAAAAGACGGTGATGGATCAAGCCCTGATCTTTGGACTGGGTAAGAGTGGTCTGCTTAATTCAGACACTCTGTTCATCACCACCCCCTTTTCTGAATCATTTTTGTCCACCATAAGCGTGAAAGGGTATACTCAGATGTGAGTCCCTAGCTCATTGCACCATCAGGATTCAAGCAAGCTGGGCCGAATACAGCTGAAATGCCAGAAACCGGTCCCCGGTAGCTTGTTTCCTTCCCAGTATAAGAATTGGCTTGGTAGTTTGGTCTGCCCTGTTCCCATGATGCACTGGGCCAGGGTCAGACTAGTTTGCATATAGCCAAGTTCTGAGCTGGGATGGTGCAGTGAGCTAAAAAACGGTGATGGATCAAGCCCTGATCTTTGGACTGGGTAAGAGTGGTCTGCTTAATTCAGACACTCTGTTCATCACCACCCCCTTTTCTGAATCGTTTTTGGCCACTATAGGTGTAGCAGGGTATACTCAGACATGAGTCCCTTGCTAACTGCACCATCAGGATTCAAGCAAGCCGGGCCGACGACGGCTGAAATGCCAGAAACCGGTCCCCGGAAGCTTGTCTCCTTTCTGGTGAAGAATTGGCTTGGTAGTTTGGTCTGCCCTGTTCCCATGATGCACTGGGCCAGGGACAGACTAATTTGCATATAGCCAGGTTCTGAGCTGGGATGGTGCAGTGAGATAAAAAGACGGTGATGGATCAAGCCCTGATCTTTGGACTGGGTAAGAGTGGTCTGCTTAATTCAGACACTCTGTTCATCACCACCCCCTTTTCTGAATCATTTTTGTCCACCATAAGCGTGAAAGGGTATACTCAGATGTGAGTCCCTAGCTCATTGCACCATCAGGATTCAAGCAAGCTGGGCCGAATATGGCTGAATTGCCAGAAACCGGTCCCCGGTAGCTTGTTTCCTTCCCAGTATAAGAATTGGCTTGGTAGTTTGGTCTGCCCTGTTCCCATGATGCACTGGGCCAGGGTCAGACTAATTTGCATATAGCCAAGTTCTGAGCTGGGATGGTGCAGTGAGCTAAAAAACGGTGATGGATCAAGCCCTGATCTTTGGACTGGGTAAGAATGGTCTGCTTAATTCAGACACTCTGTTCATCACCACCCCCTTTTCTGAATCATTTTTGTCCACCATAAGCGTGGAAGGGTATACTCAGATGTGAGTCCCTAGCTCATTGCACCATCAGGATTCAAGCAAGCCGGGCCGAAGACGGCTGAAATGCCAGAAACCGGTCCCCGGTAGCTTGTTTCCTTCCCAGTATAAGAATTGGCTTGGTAGTTTGGTCTGCCCTGTTCCCATGATGCACTGGGCCAGGGTCAGACTAATTTGCATATAGCCAAGTTCTGAGCTGGGATGGTGCAGTGAGCTAAAAAACGGTGATGGATCAAGCCCTGATCTTTGGACTGGGTAAGAGTGGTCTGCTTAATTCAGACACTCTGTTCATCACCACCCCCTTTTCTGAATCATTTTTGTCCACCATAAGCGTGGAAGGGTATACTCAGATGTGAGTCCCTAGCTCATTGCACCATCAGGATTCAAGCAAGCCGGGCCGAAGACGGCTGAACTGCCAGAAACCGGTCCCCGGTAGCATGTTTCCTTCCCAGTAAAAGAATTGGCTTGGTAGTTTGGTCTGCCCTGTTCCCATGATGCACTGGGTCAGGGTCAGACTAATTTGCATATCGCCAAGTTCTGAGCTGGGATGGTGCAGTGAGCTAAAAAATGGTGATGGATCAAGCCCTGATCTTTGGACTGGGTGAGAGTGGTCTGCTTAATTCAGACACTCTGTTCATCACCACCCCCTTTTCTGAATCATTTTTGTCCACCATAAGCGTGGAAGGGTATACTCAGATGTGAGTCCCTAGCTTATTGCACCATCAGGATTCAAGCAAGCCGGGCCGAAGAGGGCTGAAATGCCAGAAACCGGTCCCCGGTAGCTTGTTTCCTTCCCAGTATAAGAATTGGCTTGGTAGTTTGGTCTGCCCTGTTCCCATGATGCACTGGGCCAGGGTCAGACTAATTTGCATATAGCCAAGTTCTGAGCTGGGATGGTGCAGTGAGCTAAAAAACGGTGATGGATCAAGCCCTAATCTTTGGACTGGGTAAGAGTGGTCTGTTTAATTCAGACACTCTGTTCATCACCACCCCCTTTTCTGAATCATTTTTGTCCACCATAAGCGTGGAAGGGTATACTCAGATGTGAGTCCCTAGCTCATTGCACCATCAGGATTCAAGCAAGCTGGGCCGAATACGGCTGAAATGCCAGAAACCGGTCCCCGGTAGCTTGTTTCCTTCCCAGTATAAGAATTGGCTTGGTAGTTTGGTCTGCCCTGTTCCCATGATGCACTGGGCCAGGGACAGACTAATTTGCATATAGCCAGGTTCTGAGCTGGGATGGTGCAGTGAGCTAAAAAACGGTGATGGATCAAGCCCTGATCTTTGGACTGGGTAAGAGTGGTCTTCTTAATTCAGACACTCTGTTCATCACCACCCCCTTTTCTGAATCATTTTTGTCCACCATAAGCGTGGAAGGGTATACTCAGATGTGAGTCCCTAGTTCATTGCACCATCAGGATTCAAGCAAGCCTGGCCGAAGACGGCTGAAATGCCAGAAACCGGTCCCCGGTAGCTTGTTTCCTTCCCAGTATAAGAATTGGCTTGGTAGTTTGGTCTGCCCTGTTCCCATGATGCACTGGGCCAGGGTCAGACTAATTTGCATATAGCCAAGTTCTGAGCTGGGATGGTGCAGTGAGCTAAAAAACGGTGATGGATCAAGCCCTGATCTTTGGACTGGGTAAGAGTGGTTTGCTTAATTCAGACACTCTGTTCATCACCACCCCCTCTTCTGAATCATTTTTGTGCACCATAAGCGTGGAAGGGTATACTCAGATGTGAGTCCCTAGCTCATTGCACCATCAGGATTCAAGCAGGCCGGGCCGAAGACGGCTGAAATGCCAGAAACCAGTCCCCGGTAGCTTGTTTCCTTCCCAGTATAAGAATTGGCTTGGTAGTTTGGTCTGCCCTGTTCCCATGATGCACTGGGCCAGGGTCAGACTAATTTGCATATAGCCAAGTTCTGAGCTGGGATGGTGCAGTGAGCTAAAAAACGGTGATGGATCAAGCCCTGATCTTTGGACTGGGTAAGAGTGGTCTGCTTAATTCAGACACTCTGTTCATCACCACCCCCTTTTCTGAATCATTTTGGTCCACCATAAGCGTGGAAGGGTATACTCAGATGTGAGTCCCTAGCTTATTGCACCATCAGGATTCAAGCAAGCCGGGCCGAAGACGGCTGAAATGCCAGAAACCGGTCCCCGGTAGCTTGTTTCCTTCCCAGTATAAGAATTGGCTTGGTAGTTTGGTCTGCCCTGTTCCCATGATGCACTGGGCCAGGGTCAGACTAATTTGCATATAGCCAAGTTCTGAGCTGGGATGGTGCAGTGAGCTAAAAAACGGTGATGGATCAAGCCCTAATCTTTGGACTGGGTAAGAGTGGTCTGTTTAATTCAGACACTCTGTTCATCACCACCCCCTTTTCTGAATCATTTTTGTCCACCATAAGCGTGGAAGGGTATACTCAGATGTGAGTCCCTAGCTTATTGCACCATCAGGATTCAAGCAAGCTGGGCCGAAGACGGCTGAAATGCCAGAAACCGGTCCCCGGTAGCTTGTTTCCTTCCCAGTATTAGAATTGGCTTGGTAGTTTGGTCTGCCCTGTTCCCATGATGCACTGGGCCAGGGTCAGACTAATTTGCATATAGCCAAGTTCTGAGCTGGGATGGTGCAGTGAGCTAAAAAACGGTGATGGATCAAGCCCTGATCTTTGGACTGGGTAAGAGTGGTCTGCTTAATTCAGACACTCTGTTCATCACCACCCCCTTTTCTGAATCATTTTTGTCCACCATAAGCGTGGAAGGGTATACTCAGATGTGAGTCCCTAGCTCATTGCACCATCAGGATTCAAGCAAGCTGGGCCGAATACGGCTGAAATGCCAGAAACCGGTCCCCGGTAGCTTGTTTCCTTCCCAGTATAAGAATTGGCTTGGTAGTTTGGTCTGCCCTGTTCCCATGATGCACTGGGCCAGGGACAGACTAATTTGCATATAGCCAGGTTCTGAGCTGGGATGGTGCAGTGAGCTAAAAAACGGTGATGGATCAAGCCCTGATCTTTGGACTGGGTAAGAGTGGTCTGCTTAATTCAGACACTCTGTTCATCACCACCCCCTTTTCTGAATCATTTTTGTCCACCATAAGCGTGGAAGGGTATACTCAGATGTGAGTCCCTAGTTCATTGCACCATCAGGATTCAAGCAAGCCTGGCCGAAGACGGCTGAAATGCCAGAAACCGGTCCTCGGTAGCTTGTTTCCTTCCCAGTATAAGAATTGGCTTGGTAGTTTGGTCTGCCCTGTTCCCATGATGCACTGGGCCAGGGTCAGACTAATTTGCATATAGCCAAGTTCTGAGCTGGGATGGTGCAGTGAGCTAAAAAACGGTGATGGATAAAGCCCTGATCTTTGGACTGGGTAAGAGTGGTTTGCTTAATTCAGACACTCTGTTCATCACCACCCCCTCTTCTGAATCATTTTTGTCCACCATAAGCGTGGAAGGGTATACTCAGATGTGAGTCCCTAGCTCATTGCACCATCAGGATTCAAGCAAGCCGGGCCGAAGACGGCTGAAATGCCAGAAACCAGTCCCCTTTAGCTTGTTTCCTTCCCAGTATAAGAATTGGCTTGGTAGTTTGGTCTGCCCTGTTCCCATGATGCACTGGGCCAGGGTCAGACTAATTTGCATATAGCCAAGTTCTGAGCTGGGATCGTGCAGTGAGCTAAAAAACGGTGATGGATCAAGCCCTGATCTTTGGACTGGGTAAGAGTGGTCTGCTTAATTCAGACACTCTGTTCATCACCACCCCCTTTTCTGAATCATTTTTGTCCACCATAAGCGTGAAAGGGTATACTCAGATGTGAGTCCCTAGCTCATTGCACCATCAGGATTCAAGCAAGCTGGGCCGAATATGGCTGAATTGCCAGAAACCGGTCCCCGGTAGCTTGTTTCCTTCCCAGTATAAGAATTGGCTTGGTAGTTTGGTCTGCCCTGTTCCCATGATGCACTGGGCCAGGGTCAGACTAATTTGCATATAGCCAAGTTCTGAGCTGGGATGGTGCAGTGAGCTAAAAAACGGTGATGGATCAAGCCCTGATCTTTGGACTGGGTAAGAATGGTCTGCTTAATTCAGACACTCTGTTCATCACCACCCCCTTTTCTGAATCATTTTTGTCCACCATAAGCGTGGAAGGGTATACTCAGATGTGAGTCCCTAGCTCATTGCACCATCAGGATTCAAGCAAGCCGGGCCGAAGACGGCTGAAATGCCAGAAACCGGTCCCCGGTAGCTTGTTTCCTTCCCAGTATAAGAATTGGCTTGGTAGTTTGGTCTGCCCTGTTCCCATGATGCACTGGGCCAGGGTCAGACTAATTTGCATATAGCCAAGTTCTGAGCTGGGATGGTGCAGTGAGCTAAAAAACGGTGATGGATCAAGCCCTGATCTTTGGACTGGGTAAGAGTGGTCTGCTTAATTCAGACACTCTGTTCATCACCACCCCCTTTTCTGAATCATTTTTGTCCACCATAAGCGTGGAAGGGTATACTCAGATGTGAGTCCCTAGCTCATTGCACCATCAGGATTCAAGCAAGCCGGGCCGAAGACGGCTGAACTGCCAGAAACCGGTCCCCGGTAGCTTGTTTCCTTCCCAGTAAAAGAATTGGCTTGGTAGTTTGGTCTGCCCTGTTCCCATGATGCACTGGGTCAGGGTCAGACTAATTTGCATATCGCCAAGTTCTGAGCTGGGATGGTGCAGTGAGCTAAAAAATGGTGATGGATCAAGCCCTGATCTTTGGACTGGGTGAGAGTGGTCTGCTTAATTCAGACACTCTGTTCATCACCACCCCCTTTTCTGAATCATTTTTGTCCACCATAAGCGTGGAAGGGTATACTCAGATGTGAGTCCCTAGCTTATTGCACCATCAGGATTCAAGCAAGCCGGGCCGAAGAGGGCTGAAATGCCAGAAACCGGTCCCCGGTAGCTTGTTTCCTTCCCAGTATAAGAATTGGCTTGGTAGTTTGGTCTGCCCTGTTCCCATGATGCACTGGGCCAGGGTCAGACTAATTTGCATATAGCCAAGTTCTGAGCTGGGATGGTGCAGTGAGCTAAAAAACGGTGATGGATCAAGCCCTAATCTTTGGACTGGGTAAGAGTGGTCTGTTTAATTCAGACACTCTGTTCATCACCACCCCCTTTTCTGAATCATTTTTGTCCACCATAAGCGTGGAAGGGTATACTCAGATGTGAGTCCCTAGCTCATTGCACCATCAGGATTCAAGCAAGCCTGGCCGAAGACGGCTGAAATGCCAGAAACCGGTCCTCGGTAGCTTGTTTCCTTCCCAGTATAAGAATTGGCTTGGTAGTTTGGTCTGCCCTGTTCCCATGATGCACTGGGCCAGGGTCAGACTAATTTGCATATAGCCAAGTTCTGAGCTGGGATGGTGCAGTGAGCTAAAAAACGGTGATGGATAAAGCCCTGATCTTTGGACTGGGTAAGAGTGGTTTGCTTAATTCAGACACTCTGTTCATCACCACCCCCTCTTCTGAATCATTTTTGTCCACCATAAGCGTGGAAGGGTATACTCAGATGTGAGTCCCTAGCTCATTGCACCATCAGGATTCAAGCAAGCCGGGCCGAAGACGGCTGAAATGCCAGAAACCAGTCCCCTTTAGCTTGTTTCCTTCCCAGTATAAGAATTGGCTTGGTAGTTTGGTCTGCCCTGTTCCCATGATGCACTGGGCCAGGGTCAGACTAATTTGCATATAGCCAAGTTCTGAGCTGGGATCGTGCAGTGAGCTAAAAAACGGTGATGGATCAAGCCCTGATCTTTGGACTGGGTAAGAGTGGTCTGCTTAATTCAGACACTCTGTTCATCACCACCCCCTTTTCTGAATCATTTTTGTCCACCATAAGCGTGAAAGGGTATACTCAGATGTGAGTCCCTAGCTCATTGCACCATCAGGATTCAAGCAAGCTGGGCCGAATATGGCTGAATTGCCAGAAACCGGTCCCCGGTAGCTTGTTTCCTTCCCAGTATAAGAATTGGCTTGGTAGTTTGGTCTGCCCTGTTCCCATGATGCACTGGGCCAGGGTCAGACTAATTTGCATATAGCCAAGTTCTGAGCTGGGATGGTGCAGTGAGCTAAAAAACGGTGATGGATCAAGCCCTGATCTTTGGACTGGGTAAGAATGGTCTGCTTAATTCAGACACTCTGTTCATCACCACCCCCTTTTCTGAATCATTTTTGTCCACCATAAGCGTGGAAGGGTATACTCAGATGTGAGTCCCTAGCTCATTGCACCATCAGGATTCAAGCAAGCCGGGCCGAAGATGGCTGAAATGCCAGAAACCGGTCCCCGGTAGCTTGTTTCCTTCCCAGTATAAGAATTGGCTTGGTAGTTTGGTCTGCCCTGTTCCCATGATGCACTGGGCCAGGGTCAGACTAATTTGCATATAGCCAAGTTCTGAGCTGGGATGGTGCAGTGAGCTAAAAAACGGTGATGGATCAAGCCCTGATCTTTGGACTGGGTAAGAGTGGTCTGCTTAATTCAGACACTCTGTTCATCACCACCCCCTTTTCTGAATCATTTTTGTCCACCATAAGCGTGGAAGGGTATACTCAGATGTGAGTCCCTAGCTCATTGCACCATCAGGATTCAAGCAAGCCGGGCCGAAGACGGCTGAACTGCCAGAAACCGGTCCCCGGTAGCTTGTTTCCTTCCCAGTAAAAGAATTGGCTTGGTAGTTTGGTCTGCCCTGTTCCCATGATGCACTGGGTCAGGGTCAGACTAATTTGCATATCGCCAAGTTCTGAGCTGGGATGGTGCAGTGAGCTAAAAAATGGTGATGGATCAAGCCCTGATCTTTGGACTGGGTGAGAGTGGTCTGCTTAATTCAGACACTCTGTTCATCACCACCCCCTTTTCTGAATCATTTTTGTCCACCATAAGCGTGGAAGGGTATACTCAGATGTGAGTCCCTAGCTTATTGCACCATCAGGATTCAAGCAAGCCGGGCCGAAGAGGGCTGAAATGCCAGAAACCGGTCCCCGGTAGCTTGTTTCCTTCCCAGTATAAGAATTGGCTTGGTAGTTTGGTCTGCCCTGTTCCCATGATGCACTGGGCCAGGGTCAGACTAATTTGCATATAGCCAAGTTCTGAGCTGGGATGGTGCAGTGAGCTAAAAAACGGTGATGGATCAAGCCCTGATCTTTGGACTGGGTAAGAGTGGTCTGCTTAATTCAGACACTCTGTTCATCACCACCCCCTTTTCTGAATCATTTTTGTCCACCATAAGCGTGGAAGGGTATACTCAGATGTGAGTCCCTAGCTCATTGCACCATCAGGATTCAAGCAAGCTGGGCCGAATACGGCTGAAATGCCAGAAACCGGTCCCCGGTAGCTTGTTTCCTTCCCAGTATAAGAATTGGCTTGGTAGTTTGGTCTGCCCTGTTCCCATGATGCACTGGGCCAGGGACAGACTAATTTGCATATAGCCAGGTTCTGAGCTGGGATGGTGCAGTGAGCTAAAAAACGGTGATGGATCAAGCCCTGATCTTTGGACTGGGTAAGAGTGGTCTGCTTAATTCAGACACTCTGTTCATCACCACCCCCTTTTCTGAATCATTTTTGTCCACCATAAGCGTGGAAGGGTATACTCAGATGTGAGTCCCTAGTTCATTGCACCATCAGGATTCAAGCAAGCCTGGCCGAAGACGGCTGAAATGCCAGAAACCGGTCCCCGGTAGCTTGTTTCCTTCCCAGTATAAGAATTGGCTTGGTAGTTTGGTCTGCCCTGTTCCCATGATGCACTGGGCCAGGGTCAGACTAATTTGCATATAGCCAAGTTCTGAGCTGGGATGGTGCAGTGAGCTAAAAAACGGTGATGGATCAAGCCCTGATCTTTGGACTGGGTAAGAGTGGTTTGCTTAATTCAGACACTCTGTTCATCACCACCCCCTCTTCTGAATCATTTTTGTGCACCATAAGCGTGGAAGGGTATACTCAGATGTGAGTCCCTAGCTCATTGCACCATCAGGATTCAAGCAAGCCGGGCCGAAGACGGCTGAAATGCCAGAAACCAGTCCCCGGTAGCTTGTTTCCTTCCCAGTATAAGAATTGGCTTGGTAGTTTGGTCTGCCCTGTTCCCATGATGCACTGGGCCAGGGTCAGACTAATTTGCATATAGCCAAGTTCTGAGCTGGGATGGTGCAGTGAGCTAAAAAACGGTGATGGATCAAGCCCTGATCTTTGGACTGGGTAAGAGTGGTCTGCTTAATTCAGACACTCTGTTCATCACCACCCCCTTTTCTGAATCATTTTGGTCCACCATAAGCGTGGAAGGGTATACTCAGATGTGAGTCCCTAGCTTATTGCACCATCAGGATTCAAGCAAGCCGGGCCGAAGACGGCTGAAATGCCAGAAACCGGTCCCCGGTAGCTTGTTTCCTTCCCAGTATAAGAATTGGCTTGGTAGTTTGGTCTGCCCTGTTCCCATGATGCACTGGGCCAGGGTCAGACTAATTTGCATATAGCCAAGTTCTGAGCTGGGATGGTGCAGTGAGCTAAAAAACGGTGATGGATCAAGCCCTAATCTTTGGACTGGGTAAGAGTGGTCTGTTTAATTCAGACACTCTGTTCATCACCACCCCCTTTTCTGAATCATTTTTGTCCACCATAAGCGTGGAAGGGTATACTCAGATGTGAGTCCCTAGCTTATTGCACCATCAGGATTCAAGCAAGCTGGGCCGAAGACGGCTGAAATGCCAGAAACCGGTCCCCGGTAGCTTGTTTCCTTCCCAGTATTAGAATTGGCTTGGTAGTTTGGTCTGCCCTGTTCCCATGATGCACTGGGCCAGGGTCAGACTAATTTGCATATAGCCAAGTTCTGAGCTGGGATGATGCAGTGAGCTAAAAAACGGTGATGGATCAAGCCCTGATCTTTGGACTGGGTAAGAGTGGTCTGCTTAATTCAGACACTCTGTTCATCACCACCCCCTTTTCTGAATCATTTTTGTCCACCATAAGCGTGGAAGGGTATACTCAGATGTGAGTCCCTAGCTCATTGCACCATCAGGATTCAAGCAAGCTGGGCCGAATACGGCTGAAATGCCAGAAACCGGTCCCCGGTAGCTTGTTTCCTTCCCAGTATAAGAATTGGCTTGGTAGTTTGGTCTGCCCTGTTCCCATGATGCACTGGGCCAGGGACAGACTAATTTGCATATAGCCAGGTTCTGAGCTGGGATGGTGCAGTGAGCTAAAAAACGGTGATGGATCAAGCCCTGATCTTTGGACTGGGTAAGAGTGGTCTGCTTAATTCAGACACTCTGTTCATCACCACCCCCTTTTCTGAATCATTTTTGTCCACCATAAGCGTGGAAGGGTATACTCAGATGTGAGTCCCTAGTTCATTGCACCATCAGGATTCAAGCAAGCCTGGCCGAAGACGGCTGAAATGCCAGAAACCGGTCCTCGGTAGCTTGTTTCCTTCCCAGTATAAGAATTGGCTTGGTAGTTTGGTCTGCCCTGTTCCCATGATGCACTGGGCCAGGGTCAGACTAATTTGCATATAGCCAAGTTCTGAGCTGGGATGGTGCAGTGAGCTAAAAAACGGTGATGGATCAAGCCCTGATCTTTGGACTGGGTAAGAGTGGTTTGCTTAATTCAGACACTCTGTTCATCACCACCCCCTCTTCTGAATCATTTTTGTCCACCATAAGCGTGGAAGGGTATACTCAGATGTGAGTCCCTAGCTCATTGCACCATCAGGATTCAAGCAAGCCGGGCCGAAGAAGGCTGAAATGCCAGAAACCAGTCCCCGGTAGCTTGTTTCCTTCCCAGTATAAGAATTGGCTTGGTAGTTTGGTCTGCCCTGTTCCCATGATGCACTGGGCCAGGGTCAGACTAATTTGCATATAGCCAAGTTCTGAGCTGGGATCGTGCAGTGAGCTAAAAAACGGTGATGGATCAAGCCCTGATCTTTGGACTGGGTAAGAGTGGTCTGCTTAATTCAGACACTCTGTTCATCACCACCCCCTTTTCTGAATCATTTTTGTCCACCATAAGCGTGGAAGGGTATACTCAGATGTGAGTCCCTAGCTCATTGCACCATCAGGATTCAAGCAAGCTGGGCCGAATACAGCTGAAATGCCAGAAACCGGTCCCCGGTAGCTTGTTTCCTTCCCAGTATAAGAATTGGCTTGGTAGTTTGGTCTGCCCTGTTCCCATGATGCACTGGGCCAGGGTCAGACTAGTTTGCATATAGCCAAGTTCTGAGCTGGGATGGTGCAGTGAGCTAAAAAACGGTGATGGATCAAGCCCTGATCTTTGGACTGGGTAAGAGTGGTCTGCTTAATTCAGACACTCTGTTCATCACCACCCCCTTTTCTGAATCGTTTTTGGCCACTATAGGTGTAGCAGGGTATACTCAGACATGAGTCCCTTGCTAACTGCACCATCAGGATTCAAGCAAGCCAGGCCGACGACGGCTGAAATGCCAGAAACAGGTCCCCGGAAGCTTGTCTCCTTTCTGTTGAAGAATTGGCTTGGTAGTTTGGTCTGCCCTGTTCCCATGATGCACTGGGCCAGGGACAGACTAATTTGCATATAGCCAGGTTCTGAGCTGGGATGGTGCAGTGAGATAAAAAGACGGTGATGGATCAAGCCCTGATCTTTGGACTGGGTAAGAGTGGTCTGCTTAATTCAGACACTCTGTTCATCACCACCCCCTTTTCTGAATCATTTTTGTCCACCATAAGCATGGAAGGGTATACTCAGATGTGAGTCCCTAGCTCATTGCACCATCAGGATTCAAGCAAGCCGGGCCGAAGACGGCTGAAATGCCAGAAACCGGTCCCCGGTAGCTTGTTTCCTTCCCAGTATAAGAATTGGCTTGGTAGTTTGGTCTGCCCTGTTCCCATGATGCACTGGGCCAGGGTCAGACTAATTTGCATATAGCCAAGTTCTGAGCTGGGATGGTGCAGTGAGCTAAAAAACGGTGATGGATCAAGCCCTGATCTTTGGACTGGGTAAGAGTGGTCTGCTTAATTCAGACACTCTGTTCATCACCACCCCCTTTTCTGAATCATTTTTGTCCACCATAAGCGTGGAAGGGTATACTCAGATGTGAGTCCCTAGCTCATTGCACCATCAGGATTCAAGCAAGCCGGGCCGAAGACGGCTGAAATGCCAGAAACCGGTCCCCGGTAACTTGTTTCCTTCCCAGTATAAGAATTGGCTTGGTAGTTTGGTCTGCCCTGTTCCCATGGTGCACTGGGCCAGGGTCAGACTAATTTGCATATAGCCAAGTTCTGAGCTGGGATGGTGCAGTGAGCTAAAAAACGGTGATGGATCAAGCCCTGATCTTTGGACTGGGTAAGAGTGGTCTGCTTAATTCAGACACTCTGTTCATCACCACCCCCTTTTCTGAATCATTTTTGTCCACCATAAGCGTGGAAGGGTATACTCAGATGTGAGTCCCTAGCTCATTGCACCATCAGGATTCAAGCAAGCCGGGCCGAAGACGGCTGAAATGCCAGAAACCGGTCCCCGGTAGCTTGTTTCCTTCCCAGTATAAGAATTGGCTTGGTAGTTTGGTCTGCCCTGTTCCCATGATGCACTGGGCCAGGGTCAGACTAATTTGCATATAGCCAAGTTCTGAGCTGGGATGGTGCAGTGAGCTAAAAAACGGTGATGGATCAAGCCCTGATCTTTGGACTGGGTAAGAGTGGTCTGTTTAATTCAGACACTCTGTTCATCACCACCCCCTTTTCTGAATCATTTTTGTCCACCATAAGCGTGGAAGGGTATACTCAGATGTGAGTCCCTAGCTCATTGCACCATCAGGATTCAAGCAAGCCGGGCCGAAGACGGCTGAACTGCCAGAAACCGGTCCCCGGTAGCTTGCTTCCTTCCCAGTATAAGAATTGGCTTGGTAGTTTGGTCTGCCCTGTTCCCATGATGCACTGGGCCAGGGTCAGACTAATTTGCATATAGCCAAGTTCTGAGCTGGGATGGTGCAGTGAGCTAAAAAACGGTGATGGATCAAGCACTGATCTTTGGACTGGGTGAGAGTGGTCTGCTTAATTCAGACACTCTGTTCATCACCACCCCCTTTTCTAAATCATTTTTGTCCACCATAAGCGTGGAAGGGTATACTCAGATGTGAGTCCCTAGCTCATTGCACCATCAGGATTCAAGCAAGCCGGGCCGAAGACGGCTGAAATGCCAGAAACCGGTCCCCGGTAGCTTGTTTCCTTCCCAGTATAAGAATTGGCTTGGTAGTTTGGTCTGCCCTGTTCCCATGATGCACTGGGCCAGGGTCAGACTAATTTGCATATAGCCAAGTTCTGAGCTGGGATGGTGCAGTGAGCTAAAAAAACAGTGATGGATCAAGCCCTGATCTTTGGACTGGGTAAGAGTGGTCTGCTTAATTCAGACACTCTGTTCATCACCACCCCCTCTTCTGAATCATTTTTGTCCACCATAAGCGTGGAAGGGTATACTCAGATGTGAGTCCCTAGCTCATTGCACCATCAGGATTCAAGCAAGCCGGGCCGAAGACGGCTGAAATGCCAGAAACCAGTCCCCGGTAGCTTGTTTCCTTCCCAGTATAAGAATTGACTTGGTAGTTTGGTCTGCCCTGTTCCCATGATGCACTGGGCCAGGGTCAGACTAATTTGCATATAGCCAAGTTCTGAGCTGGGATGGTGCAGTGAGCTAAAAAACGGTGATGGATCAAACCCTGATCTTTGGACTGGGTAAGAGTGGTCTGCTTAATTCAGACACTCTGTTCATCACCACCCCCTTTTCTGAATCATTTTTGTCCACCATAAGCGTGGAAGGGTATACTCAGATGTGAGTCCCTAGCTCATTGCACCATCAGGATTCAAGCAAGCTGGGCCGAATACAGCTGAAATGCCAGAAACCGGTCCCCGGTAGCTTGTTTCCTTCCCAGTATAAGAATTGGCTTGGTAGTTTGGTCTGCCCTGTTCCCATGATGCACTGGGCCAGGGTCAGACTAATTTGCATATAGCCAAGTTCTGAGCTGGGATGGTGCAGTGAGCTAAAAAACGGTGATGGATTAAGCCCTGATCTTTGGACTGGGTAAGAGTGGTCTGCTTAATTCAGACACTCTGTTCATCACCACCCCCTTTTCTGAATCGTTTTTGGCCACTATAGGTGTAGCAGGGTATACTCAGACATGAGTCCCTTGCTCACTGCACCATCAGGATTCAAGCAAGCCGGGCCGACGACGGCTGAAATGCCAGAAACCGGTCCCCTGAAGCTTGTCTCCTTTCTGGTGAAGAATTGGCTTGGTAGTTTGGTCTGCCCTGTTCCCATGATGCACTGGGCCTGGGACAGACTAATTTGCATATAGCCAGGTTCTGAGCTGGGATGGTGCAGTGAGCTAAAAAACGGTGATGGATCAAGCCCTGATCTTTGGACTGGGTAAGAGTGGTCTGCTTAATTCAGACACTCTGTTCATCACCACCCCCTTTTCTGAATCATTTTTGTCCACCATAAGCGTGGAAGGGTATACTCAGATGTGAGTCCCTAGCTCATTGCACCATCAGGATTCAAGCAAGCCGGGCCGAAGACGGCTGAAATGCCAGAAACCGGTCCCCGGTAACTTGTTTCCTTCCCAGTATAAGAATTGGCTTGGTAGTTTGGTCTGCCCTGTTCCCATGGTGCACTGGGCCAGGGTCAGACTAATTTGCATATAGCCAAGTTCTGAGCTGGGATGGTGCAGTGAGCTAAAAAACGGTGATGGATCAAGCCCTGATCTTTGGACTGGGTAAGAGTGGTCTGCTTAATTCAGACACTCTGTTCATCACCACCCCCTTTTCTGAATCATTTTTGTCCACCATAAGCGTGGAAGGGTATACTCAGATGTGAGTCCCTAGCTCATTGCACCATCAGGATTCAAGCAAGCCGGGCCGAAGACGGCTGAAATGCCAAAAAACCAGTCCCCGGTAGCTTGTTTCCTTCCCAGTATAAGAATTGGCTTGGTAGTTTGGTCTGCCCTGTTCCAATGATGCACTGGGCCAGGGTCAGACTAATTTGCATATAGCCAAGTTCTGAGCTGGGATGGTGCAGTGAGCTAAAAAACGGTGATGGATCAAGCCCTGATCTTTGGACTGGGTAAGAGTGGTCTGCTTAATTCAGACACTCTGTTCATCACCACCCCCTTTTCTGAATCATTTTTGTCCACCATAAGCGTGGAAAGGTATACTCAGATGTGAGTCCCTAGCTCATTGCACCATCAGGATTCAAGCAAGCTGGGCCGAATACGGCTGAAATGCCAGAAACCGGTCCCCGGTAGCTTGTTTCCTTCCCAGTATAAGAATTGGCTTGGTAGTTTGGTCTGCCCTGTTCCCATGATGCACTGGGCCAGGGTCAGACTAATTTGCATATAGCCAAGTTCTGAGCTGGGATGGTGCAGTGAGCTAAAAAACGGTGATGGATCAAGCACTGATGTTTGGACTGGGTGAGAGTGGTCTGCTTAATTCAGACACTCTGTTCATCACCACCCCCTTTTCTAAATCATTTTTGTCCACCATAAGCGTGGAAGGGTATACTCAGATGTGAGTCCCTAGCTCATTGCACCATCAGGATTCAAGCAAGCCGGCCCGAAGACGGCTGAAATGCCAGAAACCGGTCCCCGGTAGCTTGTTTCCTTCCCAGTATAAGAATTGGCTTGGTAGTTTGGTCTGCCCTGTTCCCATGATGCACTGGGCCAGGGTCAGACTAATTTGCATATAGCCAAGTTCTGAGCTGGGATGGTGCAGTGAGCTAAAAAACAGTGATGGATCAAGCCCTGATCTTTGGACTGGGTAAGAGTGGTATGCTTAATTCAGACACTCTGTTCATCACCACCCCCTCTTCTGAATCATTTTTGTCCACCATAAGCGTGGAAGGGTATACTCAGATGTGAGTCCCTAGCTCATTGCACCATCAGGATTCAAGCAAGCCGGGCCGAAGACGGCTGAAATGCCAGAAACCAGTCCCCGGTAGCTTGTTTCCTTCCCAGTATAAGAATTGACTTGGTAGTTTGGTCTGCCCTGTTCCCATGATGCACTGGGCCAGGGTCAGACTAATTTGCATATAGCCAAGTTCTGAGCTGGGATGGTGCAGTGAGCTAAAAAACGGTGATGGATCAAACCCTGATCTTTGGACTGGGTAAGAGTGGTCTGCTTAATTCAGACACTCTGTTCATCACCACCCCCTTTTCTGAATCATTTTTGTCCACCATAAGCGTGGAAGGGTATACTCAGATGTGAGTCCCTAGCTCATTGCACCATCAGGATTCAAGCAAGCTGGGCCGAATACAGCTGAAATGCCAGAAACCGGTCCCCGGTAGCTTGTTTCCTTCCCAGTATAAGAATTGGCTTGGTAGTTTGGTCTGCCCTGTTCCCATGATGCACTGGGCCAGGGTCAGACTAATTTGCATATAGCCAAGTTCTGAGCTGGGATGGTGCAGTGAGCTAAAAAACGGTGATGGATTAAGCCCTGATCTTTGGACTGGGTAAGAGTGGTCTGCTTAATTCAGACACTCTGTTCATCACCACCCCCTTTTCTGAATCGTTTTTGGCCACTATAGGTGTAGCAGGGTATACTCAGACATGAGTCCCTTGCTCACTGCACCATCAGGATTCAAGCAAGCCGGGCCGACGACGGCTGAAATGCCAGAAACCGGTCCCCCGAAGCTTGTCTCCTTTCTGGTGAAGAATTGGCTTGGTAGTTTGGTCTGCCCTGTTCCCATGATGCACTGGGCCTGGGACAGACTAATTTGCATATAGCCAGGTTCTGAGCTGGGATGGTGCAGTGAGCTAAAAAACAGTGATGGATCAAGCCCTGATCTTTGGACTGGGTAAGAGTGGTCTGCTTAATTCAGACACTCTGTTCATCACCACCCCCTTTTCTGAATCATTTTTGTCCACCATAAGCGTGGAAGGGTATACTCAGATGTGAGTCCCTAGCTCATTGCACCATCAGGATTCAAGCAAGCCGGGCCGAAGACGGCTGAAATGCCAGAAACCGGTCCCCGGTAACTTGTTTCCTTCCCAGTATAAGAATTGGCTTGGTAGTTTGGTCTGCCCTGTTCCCATGGTGCACTGGGCCAGGGTCAGACTAATTTGCATATAGCCAAGTTCTGAGCTGGGATGGTGCAGTGAGCTAAAAAACGGTGATGGATCAAGCCCTGATCTTTGGACTGGGTAAGAGTGGTCTGCTTAATTCAGACACTCTGTTCATCACCACCCCCTTTTCTGAATCATTTTTGTCCACCATAAGCGTGGAAGGGTATACTCAGATGTGAGTCCCTAGCTCATTGCACCATCAGGATTCAAGCAAGCCGGGCCGAAGACGGCTGAAATGCCAGAAACCAGTCCCCGGTAGCTTGTTTCCTTCCCAGTATAAGAATTGGCTTGGTAGTTTGGTCTGCCCTGTTCCAATGATGCACTGGGCCAGGGTCAGACTAATTTGCATATAGCCAAGTTCTGAGCTGGGATGGTGCAGTGAGCTAAAAAACGGTGATGGATTAAGCCCTGATCTTTGGACTGGGTAAGAGTGGTCTGCTTAATTCAGACACTCTGTTCATCACCACCCCCTTTTCTGAATCGTTTTTGGCCACTATAGGTGTAGCAGGGTATACTCAGACATGAGTCCCTTGCTCACTGCACCATCAGGATTCAAGCAAGCCGGGCCGACGACGGCTGAAATGCCAGAAACCGGTCCCCCGAAGCTTGTCTCCTTTCTGGTGAAGAATTGGCTTGGTGGTTTGGTCTGCCCTGTTCCCATGATGCACTGGGCCTGGGAGAGACTAATTTGCATATAGCCAGGTTCTGAGCTGGGATGGTGCAGTGAGCTAAAAAACGGTGATGGATCAAGCCCTGATCTTTGGACTGGGTAAGAGTGGTCTGCTTAATTCAGACACTCTGTTCATCACCACCCCCTTTTCTGAATCATTTTTGTCCACCATAAGCGTGGAAGGGTATACTCAGATGTGAGTCCCTAGCTCATTGCACCATCAGGATTCAAGCAAGCCGGGCCGAAGACGGCTGAAATGCCAGAAACCGGTCCCCGGTAACTTGTTTCCTTCCCAGTATAAGAATTGGCTTGGTAGTTTGGTCTGCCCTGTTCCCATGGTGCACTGGGCCAGGGTCAGACTAATTTGCATATAGCCAAGTTCTGAGCTGGGATGGTGCAGTGAGCTAAAAAACGGTGATGGATCAAGCCCTGATCTTTGGACTGGGTAAGAGTGGTCTGCTTAATTCAGACACTCTGTTCATCACCACCCCCTTTTCTGAATCATTTTTGTCCACCATAAGCGTGGAAGGGTATACTCAGATGTGAGTCCCTAGCTCATTGCACCATCAGGATTCAAGCAAGCCGGGCCGAAGACGGCTGAAATGCCAAAAAACCAGTCCCCGGTAGCTTGTTTCCTTCCCAGTATAAGAATTGGCTTGGTAGTTTGGTCTGCCCTGTTCCAATGATGCACTGGGCCAGGGTCAGACTAATTTGCATATAGCCAAGTTCTGAGCTGGGATGGTGCAGTGAGCTAAAAAACGGTGATGGATCAAGCCCTGATCTTTGGACTGGGTAAGAGTGGTCTGCTTAATTCAGACACTCTGTTCATCACCACCCCCTTTTCTGAATCATTTTTGTCCACCATAAGCGTGGAAGGGTATACTCAGATGTGAGTCCCTAGCTCATTGCACCATCAGGATTCAAGCAAGCTGGGCCGAATACGGCTGAAATGCCAGAAACCGGTCCCCGGTAGCTTGTTTCCTTCCCAGTATAAGAATTGGCTTGGTAGTTTGGTCTGCCCTGTTCCCATGATGCACTGGGCCAGGGTCAGACTAATTTGCATATAGCCAAGTTCTGAGCTGGGATGGTGCAGTGAGCTAAAAAACGGTGATGGATCAAGCACTGATCTTTGGACTGGGTGAGAGTGGTCTGCTTAATTCAGACACTCTGTTCATCACCACCCCCTTTTCTAAATCATTTTTGTCCACCATAAGCGTGGAAGGGTATACTCAGATGTGAGTCCCTAGCTCATTGCACCATCAGGATTCAAGCAAGCCGGCCCGAAGACGGCTGAAATGCCAGAAACCGGTCCCCGGTAGCTTGTTTCCTTCCCAGTATAAGAATTGGCTTGGTAGTTTGGTCTGCCCTGTTCCCATGATGCACTGGGCCAGGGTCAGACTAATTTGCATATAGCCAAGTTCTGAGCTGGGATGGTGCAGTGAGCTAAAAAACAGTGATGGATCAAGCCCTGATCTTTGGACTGGGTAAGAGTGGTCTGCTTAATTCAGACACTCTGTTCATCACCACCCCCTCTTCTGAATCATTTTTGTCCACCATAAGCGTGGAAGGGTATACTCAGATGTGAGTCCCTAGCTCATTGCACCATCAGGATTCAAGCAAGCCGGGCCGAAGACGGCTGAAATGCCAGAAACCAGTCCCCGGTAGCTTGTTTCCTTCCCAGTATAAGAATTGACTTGGTAGTTTGGTCTGCCCTGTTCCCATGATCACTGGGCCAGGGTCAGACTAATTTGCATATAGCCAAGTTCTGAGCTGGGATGGTGCAGTGAGCTAAAAAACGGTGATGGATCAAACCCTGATCTTTGGACTGGGTAAGAGTGGTCTGCTTAATTCAGACACTCTGTTCATCACCACCCCCTTTTCTGAATCATTTTTGTCCACCATAAGCGTGGAAGGGTATACTCAGATGTGAGTCCCTAGCTCATTGCACCATCAGGATTCAAGCAAGCTGGGCCGAATACAGCTGAAATGCCAGAAACCGGTCCCCGGTAGCTTGTTTCCTTCCCAGTATAAGAATTGGCTTGGTAGTTTGGTCTGCCCTGTTCCCATGATGCACTGGGCCAGGGTCAGACTAATTTGCATATAGCCAAGTTCTGAGCTGGGATGGTGCAGTGAGCTAAAAAACGGTGATGGATTAAGCCCTGATCTTTGGACTGGGTAAGAGTGGTCTGCTTAATTCAGACACTCTGTTCATCACCACCCCCTTTTCTGAATCGTTTTTGGCCACAATAGGTGTAGCAGGGTATACTCAGACATGAGTCCCTTGCTCACTGCACCATCAGGATTCAAGCAAGCCGGGCCGACGACGGCTGAAATGCCAGAAACCGGTCCCCCGAAGCTTGTCTCCTTTCTGGTGAAGAATTGGCTTGGTAGTTTGGTCTGCCCTGTTCCCATGATGCACTGGGCCTGGGACAGACTAATTTGCATATAGCCAGGTTCTGAGCTGGGATGGTGCAGTGAGCTAAAAAACGGTGATGGATCAAGCCCTGATCTTTGGACTGGGTAAGAGTGGTCTGCTTAATTCAGACACTCTGTTCATCACCACCCCCTTTTCTGAATCATTTTTGTCCACCATAAGCGTGGAAGGGTATACTCAGATGTGAGTCCCTAGCTCATTGCACCATCAGGATTCAAGCAAGCCGGGCCGAAGACGGCTGAAATGCCAGAAACCGGTCCCCGGTAACTTGTTTCCTTCCCAGTATAAGAATTGGCTTGGTAGTTTGGTCTGCCCTGTTCCCATGGTGCACTGGGCCAGGGTCAGACTAATTTGCATATAGCCAAGTTCTGAGCTGGGATGGTGCAGTGAGCTAAAAAACGGTGATGGATCAAGCCCTGATCTTTGGACTGGGTAAGAGTGGTCTGCTTAATTCAGACACTCTGTTCATCACCACCCCCTTTTCTGAATCATTTTTGTCCACCATAAGCGTGGAAGGGTATACTCAGATGTGAGTCCCTAGCTCATTGCACCATCAGGATTCAAGCAAGCCGGGCCGAAGACGGCTGAAATGCCAGAAACCAGTCCCCGGTAGCTTGTTTCCTTCCCAGTATAAGAATTGGCTTGGTAGTTTGGTCTGCCCTGTTCCAATGATGCACTGGGCCAGGGTCAGACTAATTTGCATATAGCCAAGTTCTGAGCTGGGATGGTGCAGTGAGCTAAAAAACGGTGATGGATCAAGCCCTGATCTTTGGACTGGGTAAGAGTGGTCTGCTTAATTCAGACACTCTGTTCATCACCACCCCCTTTTCTGAATCATTTTTGTCCACCATAAGCGTGGAAGGGTATACTCAGATGTGAGTCCCTAGCTCATTGCACCATCAGGATTCAAGCAAGCTGGGCCGAATACGGCTGAAATGCCAGAAACCGGTCCCCGGTAGCTTGTTTCCTTCCCAGTATAAGAATTGGCTTGGTAGTTTGGTCTGCCCTGTTCCCATGATGCACTGGGCCAGGGTCAGACTAATTTGCATATAGCCAAGTTCTGAGCTGGGATGGTGCAGTGAGCTAAAAAACGGTGATGGATCAAGCCCTGATCTTTGGACTGGGTAAGAATGGTCTGCTTAATTCAGACACTCTGTTCATCACCACCCCCTTTTCTGAATCATTTTTGTCCACCATAAGCGTGGAAGGGTATACTCAGATGTGAGTCCCTAGCTCATTGCACCATCAGGATTCAAGCAAGCCGGGCCGAAGACGGCTGAAATGCCAGAAACCGGTCCCCGGTAGCTTGTTTCCTTCCCAGTATAAGAATTGGCTTGGTAGTTTGGTCTGCCCTGTTCCCATGATGCACTGGGCCAGGGTCAGACTAATTTGCATATAGCCAAGTTCTGAGCTGGGATGGTGCAGTGAGCTAAAAAACGGTGATGGATCAAGCCCTGATCTTTGGACTGGGTAAGAGTGGTCTGCTTAATTCAGACACTCTGTTCATCACCACCCCCTTTTCTGAATCATTTTTGTCCACCATAAGCGTGGAAGGGTATACTCAGATGTGAGTCCCTAGCTCATTGCACCATCAGGATTCAAGCAAGCCGGGCCGAAGACGGCTGAAATGCCAGAAACCGGTCCCCGGTAGCTTGTTTCCTTCCCAGTATAAGAATTGGCTTGGTAGTTTGGTCTGCCCTGTTCCCATGATGCACTGGGCCAGGGTCAGACTAATTTGCATATAGCCAAGTTCTGAGCTGGGATGGTGCAGTGAGCTAAAAAACGGTGATGGATCAAGCCCTGATCTTTGGACTGGGTAAGAGTGGTCTGCTTAATTCAGACACGCTGTTCATCACCACCCCCTTTTCTGAATCATTTTTGTCCACCATAAGCGTGGAAGGGTATACTCAGATGTGAGTCCCTAGCTCATTGCACCATCAGGATTCAAGCAAGCCGGGCCGAAGACGGCTGAAATGCCAGAAACCGGTCCCCGGTAGCTTGTTTCCTTCCCAGTATAAGAATTGGCTTGGTAGTTTGGTCTGCCCTGTTCCCATGATGCACTGGGCCAGGGTCAGACTAATTTGCATATAGCCAAGTTCTGAGCTGGGATGGTGCAGTGAGCTAAAAAACGGTGATGGATCAAGCCCTGATCTTTGGACTGGGTAAGAGTGGTCTGCTTAATTCAGACACTCTGTTCATCACCACCCCCTTTTCTGAATCATTGTAGGTATGGCAGTCCCTCAGACGCTATGACGGGCTCCTTGAGACCGTCGGATGCAAGGTGGATAGTCCCTCTGACAGATGCTGCCGCCCGCCGCAACCTAAAGTGTCAGGAAGATCTGCAGGGGCCGATGGCGGTGGGACCGCCACCAACAGCCTGATGGTGGCGGTCCCAGCGCCATCATAATCAGGCCCGAATAATTCTTCAAGACCTCATGACAATACAGGATAAAAATACATATATGGCTGAAAGATTATGAAGAGTATTGAGACCAGTATATGTGAAGGACTGGGAAGGTATTTATTTGCATATGTGTATACAGTTTGAATCTCACTTATATGTATATAATTGCTATGTGATTATAATTATTCCTTTGTTATGTTTATATGCCCGTTGTGTTCTGGCATTTCATCTAAAAAGCAATAGGGGGGAGAGTAGAGGTAGGCTAGCGTAGGGGCCTGTCCTCCAACAGTACAATGTAAATAATCAAAAGAGGTACCCTCTAAAAGGAAGAGAGAAACAAAGTTCTTCACAATACCTTGCAGGAAATATATAAAGAAAAGAGAAATATTTTTCTTTTCATAAAACCCTCACCCACCCCGGTTGCCACTTGGTGGTGATGGAGCAAGATGAAGAACAAAATTTTGTTCAGACTTGTGAAGTTAACCTCTCCTAATATGAGTAATAATATTAATAAGTTTGTGGTGAAATCATGAATCAATTTAGTCTAAAAATACATTCACCATGGGTTTACACGCGGGATTAACATGCTTTGTGTTGCATTTGCAAAGAAAATAACAAACTAACGTTGTCTATTGTCTTTGTCAGTATTAAATGTGGCTGCTTAAATAATGGCATGTGCTTATTTTATGTGCTTTTGTGATAACAGCTCTAAGAGTTCCTGATTCAAAAAGGATACGTAAATATGATGCTGCTTTGTGTGCTAAGCTAGGTAATATAATTAACCTGTTAATTAGCAAAGGGGAGGGTAACAGAATGGGTCTCAATTCTTTAATTAATTATTGTCTTGTGTTTGTTTAAATAATAGTTTCTGAAGTAAGGCCTGAAAAAGGGGTTCAGAAATATGGCTGACAGAGCTGCAGATACGAAAAGCTTGTCCAGAGTGACATTTCGCACATGCGCAGCTGTGAAGGATTCTTCCTGCAAGGCCTAAACAAAAAGAACGGTTCTTTGATATGGTGAACGCGTCCATGGAGCCTGGCCAAGGACAGAGTTATGAGATGTTTGCCAAGGTTAGGAAGTTGTCTTCGGAAGCGAAGAAAATGTAACAGAATAAAGGAAGCAGAACGCGGTTGAATCAAAAGGACAATAGAGCTTGTATAATGCTCGAATATGGTCAAGAGTCAATTGACCTAATGGTGGACTGACTTGGAACAGCCAATGAGGAATGTGATTTTCAAGAAAAAAATGTAAAACGTAGAAAGATAAGCTAGTGAAAAAGGTATAAAGTCTGACATTGCGATTATGGAAAAAACTCTTACTTTCCGAATCCTGTGAAGGCGACATGCTGTCGGACTTTTGGCACACGTAAGGACAGCAGACTTCGTTTTTTCCTCTTCTAGGTGATATGTGAGGCAGACAGGGAAATAGATTTAGGGAAAGGAAACACATTTCTTTGCTATTAATTCATGTTTCTGAGCTCGCTATTGAAATGTCGGTTCTAATTCAGTTCTAATTCTGTTGTTTTATTAAAATGCTGCTTTCTTATTTGCTTATGAAATAAAGAATTATTACATTAAAATGCTTTTCTTTTATGAGAATAAAGATAATAAAAATTAGATTCAAAAAGACAAGCTGGTCTTGTTTATTCATGGTCTAGTTTCCATTAGTTGATCCATCGACCATAGTGGTTTGATTTAAATGAAAAATCGTTTTTATATCATGATAATGAAAAATAAACTGCAGGTGTATATAATTGTGTAAATATAATGTGTATAGAGTATAAATCAAATCACATGATTCAGTTGCTCAAAAGTTGTCTCGTTGGTGTAATGGGCCTGTTTGAGTGATTATAAATAATGGTGAGTATTGAGGTGTAGGTAGCGTTTGTGAGACAATTTTTCTATAGGAGCGCTGGATCAGTGGCATGCTTCATCGTAGGGTCCATCCCTGTCCTCTATAGACAGAGGCATGCTGCTACCAGCGAATACGTAGGAGCACTAAGTTGTCAAATGCATGGGGTCCCTATACACCTAACCACGTATGATAGAATATAAAGGGAGTGTTTTTTTTGCAAAGATGAAAAAAGGTTTAAAAATACCAAATTTGTGGGTTCGAAAATAAATTGTATTCCCTACCCCAAAGGAGGTATGTTAAAATCTGGGGATGTGCTGGAAAACCTATTGTTTCCCTTCTGGTCGACTAGTTCATGCCTTTCCCCAAGGCATTTCTTCAGGACCTAGGAGAAAAAATAATGTTCCTACTCCAAGTGTCACACTTAACACACTTATAATGAAGAAAAAGTCAAAATGAATATACAGCACCTAAATTGATATGTGTTAAGTATCAAAAAAGACCTGCAGGGATATAAAAGTTAAAAGGTTAAAAAAGATATGAGTTACGGTCTGAATAGTAGTCTATAGTACATAGTGATACAGTGGTGGTGAGATGGCTAATTGCACTATACCCCAGTTAAATCATATGTTTAATTTTCGACTCAGAATATGAAAGATATCACCTTGAGATTATTCCTCCCATATGTTGGAACTTTTACAAGTACGGCAACATGTTGTGTGGTTTGTGGTCATCTCATGGGTATCAATAAAGTTATACATGAAAAAACGATCCTCATAAGTGAGATCTAGACATTCAAATCTATGGGTGCATTTTGGGACTCTGACACCCATAACGACTTTTTGGGTACAACCGTCTTGTTATTTTTCATTTTAGAATATTTTGAAACTATTGCTCAGCATACAATTGTTTCTTAAAAAGGTCATGGGTTATGGGGTTTACTAACTGCGGTCTAGTCTTTCCCTGGTTTAGCCACGTCATACGCGCCTCACGTTTTACGTGTACAAGTAGTTCCCCGACCCGTGACTCCAGTAACTTCGGCCGTGATGGAGTAAGTAGGACATACGTTAGGTTGCATTACGATTCCAAGTAGCTCATGTTATTTTTCCATTTGGGCATAATTATAGGGATTGACTACAGGCGTCCCTCTTCATACTCACCGTTGGACACATGGGGCCCAGTGATGGTCAAATTATAAGTATGAAACCTTCCTCCAACACGTTTTGCTGGTGACATTTTTAATTGCATGTTAAATGTTTGTATTGTCTTGTGCGTCATGTTTTCACAGGTTCACGCACTGCGTGGGGTATAGTGCAATTAGCCATCTCACCACCACTTTATCATCATATACTATAGAATACTATTCAGACCGTAAGGTTGTGTATTTTTTAACCTTTTCACTTTTATATTCCTGCAGGTCTTTTTTGAAATTTAACGCATACCAATTTAGGTACTGTATATAATTTTATTTTTACTTGTTCTTCATAATTATTGTGTTAAGTGTGACACTTGGAGTGGGAACATTATTTTTCCCCCTAGGTCCTGAAGAAATGATTTGAGGAAAGGCATGAAACTAGTCAACCAGAAGAGAAACAATAGGTACTGATGCCTCCAGCACATCCCCAGATTTTAACATACCTCCTTTGGGGTAGGAAATAAAATTAATTTCTGAACCCCCAAATTTGGTATTTTTCAACCTTTTTCATCTTTGCAAAAAAAAAAAACACTCCCTTTCTATTCTATAATATGTGGTTAGGTGTACAGGGATCCCCCTACATTTGACAGATTAGTGCTCCTGCGTATTTGCTGGTATCAGCACACCCCTGTCTGTAGAGGGCAGGGATGGACCCTATGATGAAGCATGCCACCAAGGGGCAATCCGAGTGGGTGAGGGTTTTATGAAAAGAAAAATCTTTCTCTCATCTTTATATATTTCCTGCAAGGCATTGTGAAGAACGTTTTTTCTCTCTTCTCTTTAGAGGGTGCTTCTTTCTGGCATTTCATGACAATGGATATGAGTGTTGAAGTCAGTGTTATAAGAAAAGGGGGATATGTTACATTGCATGTTAGAAGATTATATCTAAGCATTCGTTCTGCAAATCATGTACTCAGCTAATGGGGATCTGGAATGCTGGGATGTTAGGTGGAGCAACACAGCAGTTGCCGGTTGGTCTCATTTGTATGCCAACATACTCTTCTCGATTAAATGTATTCTTCATTTCATGCTGGAGTGTCATCATTTAATAATTCACATTTGACCAGATAAATTCCTAGTCGGTTCGGGCAGTGGTGTAAAGATGGCTGAAAAATCCTGAAAGTATGTTCTCTGTAAGGAGTGACAACAGGTTTGTTGTTTTTATCTTGGCTGGATAGCGGCCATCCTATCAGGCCTTATGGGTGCCTAGGAAAATACCTGTCAATAAAATGTCAGTGCTGTCTGTAGAAACAAAGTAGAGAGAGTGGTTTGCTTCTAACAAAGATTGGCAGACTCATGAGCCCTTCACTATGTTTGTGCTGAGTCCTGCCAAATATGATATTCTGGCACTGTAATTCATGCATCTGGAGCCACCTTAATATACACTTTGAATGTCTTCCTATAAGGTTTTTATCAGACTTCATCAGCCATTCACTCACCAAAATTAAGGTGCTTGTTATGAATCAGGCCCATATGAGTAGCAAACTGGGTGATATATCTTGACTACCCCTAGTTTCATGTGATGGTTCAACTCTAAATGACTGTACCATTCCACTATCATGTCTTGAATGGTAAAATGCTTGGCGCCATACGCTGTTTTCTCTTGATTGCCATGCTGGATTGTTTCACCCATAGACAGATGCAAATCTGGCCACCGAACAGTTTTGTGTGAACAGGAATAATAGAAGACACCTGTGGTATGGGCTAAGTGAGTATCAATAAGTTCTAGAAGATTTACGACTTCAACCTTTTTGTGTGCTTTGGAAGGAATGCCCCTGATGCTCCATGGGCTTTAAGTCTTCTTAATATACAGACAGATTTGTCTGTCTTTTAACTTGCTCATACCCTAACAAAGCTTTGGTAACAACTTTAGAACATCAGAACATTTCTTGCACATGCGCAATGCGGGGAATAGCGTTTCTCGCATATGAAGACAATACAATACACACTATTACGTGGTACAACTAGAGATGTAATAGAGCAAAGGGGAAATCATTTAAAATGTAGAAAATACCATCACCTTGGTGGAAACTGAGAGTACAGCGATTACAGGTTCACTATAATGGGGTTTCTCACACATGTGTAATACTACAATTTGTAAATTTCTGACAACTCATTGAGTCCTGTCACTGCCGTATCGAACTTCACAATAAGTGTGCTTCTCGTTTTGAAAGTTTTAAGTCCCAGTCGCCGCCGTGTGAGTCCTTCTTGACTTCCGATATCACGGTCCATTTTAGATCATTTATATAGAATAAAATTTCGTTCCTGGACGACGAGGTATTCCCAGCCAAAGGCAAACTAGCAACATCATTATTCATTAAATCTACGGATCGCAACAAGGCTTTACTCTTTTCCAGCAATCATCCAAGGAGCTTGAAAGAAAACTTGCCCTTTGGTCAATTTTTACGAATACACAGAAATTGTTCTTCAAATGAGGACTACAAGCTTCACACAGAAAATTTGCTATCTAAATTATGCGATCGCGGTTACCCCAAAAAACTAGTCCGTAACGCAATGAAACGAGTCTGGTGGATACCCAGGGAAAGTCTCCTGGAGCGCAAAAGTAAACCGAAGCTAAAACGCCAAGTGTGCATCACCACCTACTGTCCCAATGCTAATAAACTCAAAAAGATTATTGGATTAAATTGGCATCTGATAAAAAAACTTAGATGAAAGCCTGCATACACCACCGTTGTTTACCTTCAAAAAGGAGAATAGCATAGCCAACTATGTGGTAAGAGCTGCAATTAAAAAAGAGGGTCAACCCACCTTAAGACAAATGATGGGATTGACCCCTATTGTTTGCCATCATAAATGCGGCCCTTGTTTATGTTGTGATTTGACTATAGAGGGAGCCTTATTCCAACATCATGGCATCTCGTGGAAACATGAGACCTTCAGTAACTGTAAGTCTAAGTTTTACGCCCATGTGGACTCCTATATATTGGAAAGACCAACCAGGAAATCCGCCAGAGAATTTCACAACACAAATCAAGGATAAAGATCAAAGTTGAAACTGCACCTCTGGTAAACCACTGGAATGGATGCAAACATCATATAAATGATCTAAAATGGACCGTGATATCCAAAGTTGAGAAGGACCCACGCGGCAGCAACTGGGACTTAAAACTTTCAAAACGAGAAGCACACCTTATTGTGAAGTTCGATACGGCAGTGACAGGTCTCAATGAGTTGTCAGAAATGTACAAATTGTAGTATTACACATATGTGAGAAACCCCATTACAGTGAACCTGTAATCGCTTTACTCTCAGTTTCCACCAAGGTGATGGTATTTTCTACATTTTAAATGATCTCCCCTTTGCTCTATTACATCTCTAGTTGTACCACGTAATAGCGTGTATTGTATTGTCTTCATATGCGAGAAACGCTATTCCCCGCATTGCGCATGCGCAAGAAATCAGCCTCCTCTGAACAATAGGACTAGCTGCCCGGTGCTACACTCATTCTGGGCATGCGCGAGTGATTAGCACAGATCAACTCTTCGGCAGTAATCCTGAAAACCTAATTTCCTCCGGTTTCGACTAAGGCGATGGTATATATTTATATACTCCAAGCATCTCACCTTGGCTGTAATACATCTTTAGTTGTATTGGAAAGTATTGCTTACGTATGCAAAAACGCTATCCTTTTGTATTGCGCTTGCGCGATAAACCAGCCTCTGTGTATAAGATGACTAACTGCCTGGGGCCTCTCTCGTTCCGCGCATGCGCTAGTGATTAGCGCTGAATTAAACACCGAAGGACTAGGACGCGGCCGGTTGGACCCTTCTACACTTGGTAAGTTCAATTATTTGAACATTTCAAACTAGCGCCAACACGCCTGTTCTACCCATAGCTCATTAAGTCGTTCGATTTCTTACAGTCAAGTCAAGTCAAGTCAGAAATGTATATAGCGCGCTACATACCCATAGGGTCTCAAGGCGCTTGAGGGAGGGGGGGAAATTACTTGTCGAATATCCAAGTTTTAAGTTGCTTTCTGAATGCTAGGTGGTTTTGAGTAAGGCGAAGGTGAGTGGGAAGAGAGTTCCAGGTTTTGGCTGCCAGGTAGGAGAAGGATCTACCTCCCATGGTGGCTTTGTTGATGCGAGGAACAGTGGCAAGGGCTTGGTTGGAGGATCGTAGCTGACGGGAGGGGGTGTAGAAGGACAGTCGCGTGTTGAGGCATTCGGGTCCAAGTTCATAAAGTGCTTTGTGTGCGTGGGTTAAGAGGCGGAAGGTAATCCTCTTATTTACGGGGAGCCAGTGGAGGTTTTTCAGGTGACCAGAGATGTGTTCTTTGATGAAGAAAATTTCCATACAATTGTGATTTATACCGTGACGATCCCTCCAGGAATGCACAGCCTTGGGACCCTTGGTAAGACGCTTCTATAATATGGCAACTTGTCTCCCCCTCACCTAAAGAGGATTTGGGACTCATTACGTGTCTTGTCCCACAGGTCCCACTGCAGCGGACTTTTATACTCTCCTGCCATTCAGGACACTTTGACATCTAGGATTAAGGTATTTCCACTGGACACTGTTGTTCAATTGACCCTGTGTCATTTTCTAGTTTACATGACTCTTACACATATTCTCTTGTATTCTTTTCATTTTATGTTTTGATTTAGGTCATTTCCATTCACGAATTCGATTTTCTGGATATAATCCAACTGGTAAGCTGAGTGGTTTTGTAAGGTGTTGTAGTGCTCTCCAGTGTTTTGTGTTTTGAAACCTGCATACGTAGGGTCTTCTCTTTTTTCTTTTTGAATAGCCTGGCCCTGAGGAGAATCTCCCCGACCACTAGGGATTCGAAACGCGTAGGCCCCCCTGTTTTGGTCTGCCCTTGATTGTTCTAGTGTTTAAACTGTTTTTCATTAGTCCTGACAATTGCACACTCACTTTTGTAAATATCTATAAAAAATTGGTTTAATTTGACCCGAAGGAGTGTATTGCTTTGAGTTGAATTTTCTACAAGTATACAGCAGACTTGTTACTTCCCCCACTGGTGTATGAATTCTCCAGTCTGTGTGAAGTACTCCAGTATGAATGTATGAATGTTTGTGGTATGACTGTGATATGTTTGATTTATGACTGTATGGTTGATATTTTACCTTGTGCTGTGTCCCTTATTTTCATTTTTGTCACAAAAACATTTCTTTGTTGTTGACTATACCCACTAAGGTCAAAATTATTGTACCTTTTAATATGTTTTGCAGAATAAAGTAGCTATTCAATAGCATCTCCCAGTCTTGAATAATAATCTTTTTCTGGTTGATAAGTGGTTCATTATTTATATCATCAGTACTGGCATTTCTCCTCTGTTGTTTTGTTTACCTCTCAAACACAGCACTATGCTGCAGATCTGTTGCAAGTGTATTCTCGGTTACTGCCTTTACGTGAGTATGCTGCATGGGCAGCACTGACCACATAGATGATTCTATTAAAAAAACAAAACATTAATTAAAGCTATTTTCACACTCTGAGTAGGGGCCGACGAAGTAGACTCTGCCTTGTGGCAATACGAATGGCAGTGGTGCTTGTTCTCCATACAAGAATTTCCACTCAGCTTCTCAAAAGACTCCAGACCATAAAGAACACTGAATCCAGACTCATCCTGGACGTGCCCAGACAGGCCTGCCTCAACCCTCACCTCAGAATCGTTCACTTGCTCCCCATCCAGAAGAGATGCCAGTTTGAGATCCTCATGCATGCATACAAAGCTCTACACAACCAAGGACAATCCCACATCAACCATCAACTGAATTTCCACCTGCCAGGCAGACACCTGTGCGCCATCTCACTCACCCTCACAATCACCTCTGCATCCATTGCAACCGCAGCGGGCCGCTCCTTCTCCTACATTGCTGCCAAGACCTGGAATAAGCTGCCCCTTGACTCGAGACCTGGCATTCGATGGAGACACGGCTCCCCCTGCACCCAGATACCCCTAGGGGCGACAGTGGTGCACTCTGTAAATGCTGGTTGGTCGGTTCACCTTTTTTCATCTAGTGTATGCAGTACAAGTACAATTGCTTTTTAACTTAATCTGAAGTGCATGGAGTGTTTTACAGTAGTAAGACAAATACAGGGGAAATATTCCTGTCGTTAACAACATCAATGCCAATTTGTAGTTAGCCAGTATTTTCATCTTAAATTCTCTCAAATTGTTGCACTTGTAATGTTGATGTTTACTTGTAGTTACTGCTGTTATGGTATAATTTTATTAAACCTCTCACTATGTAAGAGCCACATTGAGCAAAAACATATTTTAATGTTTGCAGGATTGGAAACATTTACACTCCAGCCTTACCACCTTATCTAGGATATCATTATTACCCCTTCATATTTTATCGAAGCCAATTGTTGCAACATCGGGCACTTAACCCCAAATCACTACACCTGAAATATTCACGAAAGTGGTCAAAAGCGGAGGAAGCAGAGATCAGCTTTTCAGTAAGAAAAGCATCTCCATAGACACTACGACCATCTAGTTAAAATTCTTCCAAATATAATACCTGCAGCTACACTTACCCATCAGTAGTAGAATGAAATTGCTCCCAGGATGCAGCAAAAGACTGTGGGGCATATTATCAAGCAACGGCATTAAAATTATCCCCACTTTTGCATCAGGGATCTGCCGCTAAAGCAGCGATAATGGGCTTGATAATATGCCCTTGAGAATTCCAATAAAAGCCCATGTTCTGGTGTTAACATGGGCTTCTATTGGAATTCTCTACGGTGCGTCACACCTTACGCCTGCTTCAAGCAGGTGCAAGGTTTTGATGCAGTGGGGTCGGAAAGTGACTGAGTAAAATCTTGTAGATTTCATTCAGGCATTTTTCCGAGGCGTTCCTGCGCCGGAATACCCACCCTGCGCCGGTACGCCTACATGAAACCTGATCCAGGTTTCATGTGGTGCAGGTCTTTACAATGTGATGCATCTCCCTAGATGCGTCACATTGTAAATCCCCCGCAGCATATAGCTAGCTTTACGTCACCGCTGCGTCACAGAATTGACGCAACGGCTGCGCAAAAGTGATGCACAGGGCTTGTGAAACTGCCCCAGAGTGCT